>NC_064858.1:107481229-107724988 GCF_024139225.1 Suncus etruscus
CAGAAGTTATAAAGTATCATGAGCAGAATGACAACTAAAAGAAAACAAAAATATAAGCAGGGAAAGAGATTTGTCATATGTCCCAATATGTTGACAAGTTACCACCAGGAAGAAAAGGATGGCTCTTGTCTTCCTTTCCTTTCTTTACCTCCTCTTTATTATATTTTTTTGGCAAGAAAGGTATTATCTGTGCTAATAGAAAGTATAAAACAACTCAGTGAGGTGATCACGAATGGCCAAAGTCTACAGAAACTAAATATTGGCTGAAAGAACTGAGTTGGGATTGAGGCATGCGAATCAGAGGGCTATGGGTCATTGGTAGAGGAAAGTGGATACTCAGTTTTGTTTTGTTTGGGGATCACACCTGCAATGCTCAGGGATTACTCCTGGTGCTGTGCTCCCAAATCAATCCTGGCAGGATCTGGGGACCTTCTGGGATGCCAGAGATTGAAATCAGGTCGACTGCAAGCAAGGCACACACCTTCTTCACTGTGCTATTGCTCTTGCCCTGGAAGCAGACACTGATGGGGTTGTGCTGATGGAAAGCTGCATGAAACTATCATTAATGGTATTGTACATCATGGTGCTTGAACAATACTTGGAAAAAATTAATTATTGACCTGATAAAAAGAAAGAATCAAGAATGAAGTACAAATTCAAACAAACAAGCCAAACAACAAAACCAATAAAGAATAAAAGGGGCTCAGCTGTGAACCACACACAGGGATGCTGGGGTTGTCTGCAGAGCAAGTGGGGGGAAATCTTTGTCGTCACCTTCCAGGTTTTATTCTAGAGAAAACGGATTTATTCTTGAGAAAACTGATACACAGGATTAACCAAGAGAGCAAGAAACCTTGGCCTTTGCCTTTTCCATTTAACCTTTAGCAGACAGTCTTTGGAGCTCTTGCCTTTTGAATATACTTACCTCATTTCCAGCTTGGGTTTAATGCTTTTCTCATTTGCAATGCTAAGCTTTTTATCTGGGTTCTTCCCCCCCCCCCCCAAGCTTTGTAGTTCACTTTAAAGTCCTCAGTGAAGGCTGAAAGGCACAGGAAGCCCTGATTATCCAATGCCAGTACCTGGGACAAATGAAAGGTCATGGAAAAGAGAAAGGAAAGTTTCCAGAGAGTTCCAGAAACCCCCAGGGGACTTGAGAAGTTAAGTAGAAATTCGGCAGGAAAGGTTTTAATTGCTTGGGATTGGTGTGCTTTTTGGCTTTCCCTTGTATTGGTGGAGGGGGAACTAGTTCCGTATGTTCTAGAAAACATTTGCAGTGAGACTGAAGCAAACTCAAACCCTGTGGAAAACCAGAATCTAGGCCACAGCTCAGAGCAGGACGGAAGACACAGTGTGGAGAACTGACCCAGCACAGTTATTTTCAGATACCCGTTGAGTTTCTAAGTCTCATCAATCAACGAACAATAAATATACCTTTTTTGGCAAGGGCTTATTAGCAAGAAATAGCACCAGGTGATGAGCGTGCGACTAAGGCCACAGGGGTGATGTTGATGATGCTATGATTCTGCAGAGATTTAAAATAAGATGACAGAGGCCGGAGAGACAGCCAGCAGTATGGCATTTGCTTTGCACGCAGCCAATTCAGGATGGATAATGGTTCAAATCCCAGCATTCCAAATGGTCTCCGATGCCTGCCAGGAGTAATTTCTGAACACAGAGCCAGGAGTAACCCCTGAACGCTGCCAGGTGTGACCCAACTATATCTATATCTATATCTATATCTATATCTATATCTATATCTATATCTATATCTATATCTATATCTATATCTATATCTATATCTATATCTATATCTATATCTCTATATCTATATTTATATCTATATCTAATCTATACAGATATAGATATAGATATAGATATCTATATATAGATATATAGATATCTATATATAGATAGATATAGATATAGATATATAGATATCTATATATCTATATGTATATAGATATATAAAACAGGACGTCATTGCTCTGAGTCTGAGAAGGGATTAGAGCAGAGGGGAAAAGGAAGCAGGTATGGCAGACTGGCAGATAAAGACAGTGGCTGATATAGAAGAAGGAAGCCCAGGCAAATGCGGGTTGGAGAGGTGGTTTATAAACTAGCTAGTGCTGCCTAACAAGTTGGCCAGCGCCAATGACTTTACGCAGCACAGATAGACTCTTTAGCTCATATTATTGGCAGGCTGGTTGCAAAAACTGGACCCAACAGAATGTTTGTTTCAGACTCAGGAGGGTTCACTAGTATTACTGGGCTGACAATTAGATGTAGGGGGAAGGAGTTTCTAGGGTAACTCTCTTCATAGTGCCAGCTGCTTACCTGTGTTGATTGGCATCTCTGCGCCTGGGCTCTCGTGGGCTTGTTCTTGTCATGGGAGACCTCAGGAAACTTTGGTACATGTGTGTACTCATGTCCACAGTCTTGTGTTGGGAAAAAGTGAAACTGAGTCAGCAGGCATGACTGATTCTCAATTGCTAGAGCGGTAAGTGTGACTACAGCGGCCAAAGTGATAACACAGTGGTAGGGCATTCGCCTTGTTCTCTGATGACCCAAGTTCAATCCCAGGCAACCCAGATGATCTCCCAAGCCTGCAAGGAATTATTTCTGAGTGCAGAGTCAGGATTAATTCGAGCAGTAGCACCAGGTATGGCCCCAAACAAAACAAAGCAAAATAATAAAGTGTGGATTTATTTTCTACAGTCTTTCATGGATTAGTTGGCTAGAGCGAAATGACTGTGGGCCACAAATGCCACAGTGAAGGCTGTATAGGAGGAAGGACATGGGAAGTATGCATGGAGCTGAAGAATGGAAGGAACCTGAGTTTCCCAAAAGCCAGTCTGCTGGCCTGTTCCCATCTCTGCCGTGATGATTTCTCAGACTGCAGTGGTGAGGAAAATAAGCAGAGAGTGAGGGTGATAGAGATGGCCAACTCTTTATTCTGGCATTGTTTCTCCTTCATTTCACGGAATGAAAGGGAATGAAAGAGGTAATAAATGGTCATTGTTGTTCTTAATATTCCTACTTGGCAGAGTAAAAAGCTGGCAGTGTGGTGTCCATTCCGAATATTTCTTTTGTTGTTTTATGGATCTGTGGACTCTTGGCCAGAGTCTGAGAATCAGCACAGGAAGGCTTCTTAGTGCGGATGGCATCTCAGCTGGTTTTCAATGGCCTCGAATCCAGTTCTCAATAATGCCCACTTCGTGCATTGTTTTGTACTTTGCTAACATCTTCTTATCAGATCAGACATTTGCCTCTTGTTTTAGAGAGTTCAAGCTGAGGATCACTCTCAAAGAAAAGGTGGTCTTTGATTATTTGCCTGGAGAAGGAAAATCTCTTTTAATTCTCCCTAGATGTACTATCATAAGAGGCACTTACTGTATGTATTTCATTGCATAATCGGTGTACCTTTAAGTAATGCAGCACATTTTTAATTGAAAAACAGCTTCACATAATTGGTATAAAATATACAATGACCAGAGCTATAGAGATAGGACTGATAGTAAGGTGCTTGTTTACATGTGGCTGACTTCAGTTCAATGATCAGCATCACATATGGAACCACTTCTGGGAGTGGTTCCTGAGCACAGAGCCAGGAGTAAGTCCTAACCACCACCAGTATGACCCCAAACCAAAATAATAATAAAATAACAACAATAATAATAATTCTGTGATGGAATGCAGTATTCATTGTGGGTTTTGAACTGCCTATATATGAGGCCCAGTTTTCTGTAATCGAGGTTGAAAGCCCTTTCTCCCCATGCCAACCTGTCCATCCTTTGCTAGAACCCCTCTCAAGTCAGGTGATGGGCTGTTGTGTTCTGTATTGAGCATGTCTTCTTCTGTTCCATCCTCTCTCCTTGCTGCTCAATTCATAGATATGTTCTTCAGGGAGCCTTCAGTATTCAATCAACCGTAACACTGACTTTTGTGTCCCCTACTTGGTGTTAACTTATGTTGGGGGAATATTAATTAGAACCCCTGACCTCTACCTGCTGGGGCATGCAGATTCTGTCTTTTCAGAGCCGGGCATTTCAGTTGAAGTTTAAGGTCTAGTTAGAGAGGCCTAGTGTGAAGAGTTTTGGAGTAGCAGGGCTGGCCTAGAACGAGGCTTTCTTTGAGACAAACAGGAACTTCAAACAAATGCCTTCACTTCTCTGCGCTCAGATACCCTGGACCCACTGCCAACTCATGGCATCTCATTGAAGACTCCACTACAGTTCAAATCAGAAGTATTTTCTGCTTGCACGGGTGGTGACTTTGCACTAGGCAGTCAGGAGGCTGTCAAGGCTACATTTGATCTCGTGTCCATGCCTTGTCACTCTGATCTTGATCTCCAATCCTGGGGGGAAGAGGAAACGGGGAGTTTGACAGCAATGGCTGCTTTAACAAAATATCTTGAACCAGTGATTTTCAACAGTAGAAATGTATTCTTATATTTCTGGAGGCTGAGATCAGAAATCAAGGTGCTGGCAGGGATGCCTGCTAGGGAGAAGCTGTTCTTTGTCTTTTACCTTTGGGAGTTCGGGTGAAGGCTTAGGTGCGGCCACCCTCGGCGTTTGTTGACTTGCAGCATCATCATGTGGACCCCTCCCTTGTGATTGTAGTCCTCCTTTTGTGAGGGTCTCTATACCTTTTCTTATATGCACTGAGGACTCATTTTGTTCCGATCTGATTCTTCTGCTAGTTATAGCAGCAATAATCCTCTTTCCAGATAAGGTTGTGTTTTGAGGTGTGATAAGGGCAAACATTTGGGGTGGAAGGGCACACATCAACCTAGTTCCTGGGTACTCTGCCACCCAGGCGACTATGTGTCAGGTCTGGAAACACGTGCAAATGCTGAGAACGTGTGATGACACCAGTTGGTTTATACATGCTCATGAACAGTATGGGTTCTGTGCACCCAGTGGCTCATTTTAAATTAGGGAGAAGTATAGTTTCCACAGCCTGGGGATTCCCAGCTCCTCTGAAGAGGGAGGGCCTTTGGGAGGATGCACATATAGAGGTAGCTGTGTGAGTTTGGGCCCATGAAGGAACCTTTGGTTGAACACTGATGGCAACTTTCCTTAGACTGCCTCTGTAGACCTATCTAATGAGTCTCCCAGACTGGCCTTGCCTGGTGTCTTGCCTGACAACCTGCAAAGGGCTAATGGCAAAAAGGGTTAATTGATTCATAGTTCAATACAATCTCCAGCAATGTAGTTCCCAGGACTGTCTGTGTGCCAAGAATACTATTCTCCAACACCCTTGCTTTCCCATATGGAATATTTCCCCTCTGCTCTTTCTTAGTCTGTGCTCAGAACTGCGATGTCAGGTGTGCCTGAGATCCAAGACTGGCACATAGTAGCTGTTCAGAGAAACCATATTCTTTTTGCATGTCCACCTCCAAACATTTCTCTTTTTATTCTTCAGTTGTGGTTTCTTGTATCTTCTCCCTGTGTGATGGTGGCCTGATGATGTCTTAGTGTCATGCATGCCCCATGAGCACAGAAAGTTCTCCATGTGGTTAACAACCCTTCTACCCTCAAATTTCCTCTGCTCCCTGAACACACCTCAGCTGATTCAGTGCCTCCAATGTCCCGGGATTGTCTGGCTTCAAATGTGTCTGCACAGCTCTGCCTTCTTCCTCCATGGCCCAAATAAGGCAAAGTTTCTGTCTTTCCCCAACTCATATGTATCCCCTGTCAGGCATGAGTAGCCAATATTGTTCCCCAAAGAGCACATTTGTTCCCAGAGGTAGGGATGAGTTTAAAAACTTGCAGCTGAAAGGACTCATATACCAGGGGTGAGATTATCTAGCCCATTAAATCCTGTGGTCTGGCCTAGTACATGGTGGGACAGACACTTCTACTGGTTGCCTGAGACCAGTCTGCCTGTATTGTATGATACCTGAGTGGGCTTATAAATATATAAATGACCTTCATCAGAAAAAGGTTTTCTAATCTTGGATTTATTTTTAATTTTTATTTTTTTTATTTTTATTTATTTATTTTGGGGGGGGTTTGGGCCACACCCAGTAATGCTCAGGAGTTACTCCTGGCTATGCGCTCAGAAGTCGCTCCTGGCTTGGGGGACCATATGGGAAACCAGGGGATCGAACTGCAGTCCGTCCAAGGCTAGCTCAGGCAAGGCAGGCACCTTACCTCTAGCACCACCGCCCGGCCCCTAATTTTTATATTTTTATTGAATAACCATGAGATACCAAGTTGGAAAATTGTTCATGATTAAATTTCAGCCATGCATTGTTGAAGCATCCATCCTTTTACCACTGTCCACTTCTCTCCATCAATGTTCCCAGTTTCTCTCCCACCCCACAGCCTGCCTCTAGGACAGACACTTTATTTTCTTTGTACCTTTTAGGCATATGGTTTGAGACACTGTTATTGACAGGATATTATGCATATCCTTTGACTTTCTTTTCATACATAGTTCTTCCCACAATCCCTGTTTTAGTGGACCCTTCTCTGACATAATGGCCTTCGCACCACTATGACAAACTTTCTACAAAGGATCAGTTCTCCTGGTCTTTATTTCTATTGTTTTGAGGTATCCTCATAATATTCTTTTTCTACACAGAAATGAATGTAATCATTCTATGCCTTTCCCTTGCTCTGATTCATTTCACTCAGCACGATATGCTATGGTCCTCCGTGATACAACAAATTTTCTTGACTTCAATTTTTCTAAGGACTTCATAGTATTCCGTCGCATAGATGTACCACTGCTTCTTTACCCACTCATCTGTTGTTGGGAACTTGAGTTGCTTATAGATTTGGGCTTTCGTGAACCATGCTGCATCCTAACTCTGCTTTAGATACAGAGTTGCTTTGTAGATCATAACAGTTTTAATAAAAATAATTTTTAATTAAGGTCTTTATTTAAGCACCATGATTACAAATAGTTTGTAGTTGGGTTTCAATGATAAGAACAACCCCCTTCACCAGTGCAACATTTCTACTACCAATGCCCTCGATCTCTCTCCTCAATAAAAATAATTAAAAAAAAAAAAGAAGTTGAGGAACAGGTAGGAATAAGATCCCTGGGCCCCGTTTGGCTATTGAGGCTCATTTGATCTGAGCTGGTCATACAGAACACTGTATACTTAACATAAACCCAGAACTTTTCCATAGAACCAGAATGCAGTATTCATGAATAAATGCCAGCATCTTTGTTCGACAAGTCAGAAAGTGAGGTTCAGAGACCATAAGGCCAACCAAGGAGACAAAGCTTGACTTTGAGGCAAGAATTCACAATGCCTTGATTCCCAAGATGGTGATGTTGCCAGTTTGCTTTTGCCTTTGTGAAGTTTCTAGAAGGAAGTTTCCTGAAAAACAATGAGGAATTCATAGGAAATCTGGAGTCTGCCTGTAGGACTGAATGCTTAGAGATGTATGAGATATTATGTTTCAAGCAGGAAAATAGAGCCAATCAGACTGTCATCCCAGCCCTGTAGAATAAGCAGAGTGTTGGCACCCACCTCTTGTAAAGTGCTGTGCTGGGGTCTGCCATGCTGAAGGTAGGAATCTTAAGTTTTCTATTTTGCCAGGCCTTTTGAGGCCTTTACTTGTCTTCCACTGAAGGACTGCAGGAGTCCCAGAAGTGTCACACATTGATGGGACATAGTTTGCCTGTTCCCATAGGGCTTGGGGACTAGCGTGGTGAATGTAAGGATCCAGGCATGTAACCCCTTATTTCTAGATCTCCATCCTACCCTTTCTCTACCTGGAAGAGACTACTCCAGGCCTTTCCTAGTGAGAACACTTCCAAGAGAAACTGCATCACTATTCCCATTTGCCCCCTCCGTCATTATTGCCTATCCCTGTTTTAATGTTAGCTGTTTTCTATCATTATAATTGAACTGATCGGTGAGAACAGACCTGTTCTTGCAAGAAAAAGGAGACACCCACCAAAAGCCAAAATTATGGCTCTTTGCAGCTTGCAGGAAACACTTTTTAAATTAGATCTGCTTTCGATAGAGGTGTCAGCCACTTTCCCAGAAGAGCTCCAATGTGGCAAAACCATGAGGAGTTGGATTAGAAGTAAATTCACCATCTCCAGGGAATGTGTGACCAGCACAGGGGCTCTGAGTGCCAGACTCTGTGCTGGACATACATTGTCAGTGATGTTGACTCCCTGCCTTGGGAGAAGGAAAGGCACTGTTGGGCAGAGACCAGGTATTGAGGAGCCAGGTGCCTTGGTCAGAGGATGGGGGCACAGGTGTCCACAGTGTCTGGAGTGGAAGGAAGGTAGCTTCACCCTCTCTTGAGTATTGAATCTGAAATATTGATGGGATTTGGCTCCGGCCTTTTGGGGGAAGGCGTTCAAGACTTTGATAAATAGAACTTAGAGTTGCTACTTCAAACGCCACCAACCTTTGAGGTAGGTTTTGCAATCTTCAATTTTTAGATGAAGAGATTGAAGCTCAGAAGGGGCAAATGTGTGTCCAGAGGGAAAATCGGAGTCTTCCAAGTCCTGGCCCCCTGAGAAGTGCTGTGGAAATTCTGTGAATGCAGCAGGTGCATTGCCGGATGTTAAATCTGAGAAGGGAGAGCAGTAGCAAGTGCTGAAAGAAACAGCTCCTGCATTCCTATGTCATTAAATTTTATTTATTTATTTTTATGTTTAATTAATTTAATTTAATTTATTTAAGCACTGTGTTTACAAACCTGTTTGTAGTTGGGTTTCAGTTATTTAAAAGGAACGCCCTCCTTCACCAGTGCAACTCTCCTATCACCAATGCCCCCAACTCCCTCCTCCCCACCACTTTCCTGTATTCCAGGCATTCCATTTCTCTCACTCACTACTATTATCATGGTAGTTGTCAGTGTAGTTATTTCTCAAACTGCACTCACCCCATTTTGTGCCTTGGGGCAAATCCTTCCTTGTGCCGCCTTTGTGGTGCTCTCATCAGGTAAGCCTAAGGATTTGGACCCCATGAGTTTCCAGGTCCTCTCCACCTGATGCCTTTTCACTCCCAGAAAACCTGGTGGTTCTCTGGCCTTCCGGAAGCAACCAAAGAGCGTAAACAAAGCAGAAAAAGGGACTGGACTAGGGGTGTGTGCCCTTTGAGGCACTGTGAGGCACTTTGAGGCAGGAATGAGGCCCCTTTCCTGGCAAACAGTACCAAAGGACCCGGTGGATTGAGCGAGGCTCCTGTTTCCTGTGGTTGATGTGCTGCTAATGGCTCCCAACCATATGGAAAGTGTGGCCAAGCAGCCGCTGGTGGGCATTTTATTTCCTTGCCTGTCGGTTCTTAAGGAGCCTGTATCGATGGCGCCACTAGCCTGGCTCAGCATAGGAGGCTCGATGAGGAGCTGAAGCAGAAGAGGCATCCAGACATGCTGGGCTGGGAATAGAAAACCACAGTGAGGCTCTTCTGAGAGGTGTTCTTGGGGGCCGCAAACCCTGGGCAAGCATATGTGAAATGGGAACAGAGACAGGTGGTCAAGACAGCAGACAGTGTCTGCCCTGGACACATGCCTGCCTGAAAATTAGCCTTGCCTTGCTTCTTTTCTTAATTTCTCCCTCCAGCTATTCTTCTGTTCCCCATTTATTCTCTCATTTATTCTTTCTTGGCTTCCCATTCACTCTCAAATGTGAGGACACCTATCACCAAGCACTACTGGTCTCAAGTGACTCCTGAAGGAATTGGAGAGAGAGTACAAGGGATAAGACCCTGGCCTTGCATGTGACGGACCCTGACTCAGTGGACAGCATCACATGGTTTCTTAAGCACTGACAGGCATGATTCCTGACACTGAGGCAGAAATAACTCCTGATCACTGCTAGTGTGGCTCACCACCCTGTTGCCTTACCCCAGAGAAAGATCCTCCATAGAAATGAGGCAAATGAACTGCCGAGGGCTTAGCCTTCGAATCTGCGCTGCAGGTGATCTATTCCTGTGCCTAGGCTCATGGCCCATGGCCGAAGGAAACCCTGTCTACTGCTATGGAGTCTAGAGACTGAAATGATCTTTGAGAAGAAATGAGCCTTCCTCTCCTTCCTACCATCCTACCTCCTGCTTTCCAAAGCCCCTTTAAGGAGCTTCTGATCTCTTCAAGTGACAACCCTCAAGCACAGTGTTGCTCAGATACTGGAGATTCAGGTAGCATATGAGGTGACCAAGTGCAAGCATTCATCACAGTTACATGCAGTCATCTTTTTCTAGTTTGTTCCCTGGGGCCACACTTAGCAGTGCTCAGGAGTTACTCCTGGCTCTGTGCTCAGGAATCACTCCTGGAGGGAATGGGGGGGGGGGTCCACATGGGATTCCAGGGATCAACTCAGGTTCTAGATCCAGGGGGTTCTATCACAGCTGTGGAATAGAACACATGCTTGGCATATAGTAGATCCTAATTTAACTTCCAGCTTCCAAAGATGAACTATAAACAAATATTTCCCTTTAAAAATTTGCTATAAGAAAGAAAGTTTTTTAAAGAAAGAAGATTAAAAAGACCATTCTTGGAAATGCTGTGCTGACATGAGCACCCCCTTTCTGAATTCGTGTGGAACTGGGATGGAAGGTGGTACAGTGGCAGAGCACTTTGTCTTGCATGTGCAAGGACCTGGGTTAAGTTGCCAGGAACACACACACACACACACACACACACACACACATTCACACATAGGAAAACAAAACCACTTCTGAGGCCTTTGCCCACTCTGCCCACCCTTTTTTTTGATCCTGCTTCATGTGACTATCAATTTCCTCCAGAAAGGTTGCTATTCAGATAACTTAGTGGGCTGAGCACAGACTCTGCATATAGGAGTCTTGGGTTCAATACTTGTCATCACTTGGTCCCCTCAACACCTCAACAACAACCCCCTAACAACAGAAGGCACCCCTGAGCACAACTAACAATGGGTCCACCCCAAACGAGCCCAAAACAAAAAGGCTGTTTCTCAAACCCTCCTGCATTTCTGGTGCCAGTCATCTGGTTTCTGGCTGCATTGTCCTGGATAGTGTTTCTGCTTCACTCCCTCCTATCTCAGATACCCAGAGTCTGGGACCCAAGGGAGCAGGGCAGGGCAGGGAACCTTTTAAAAACTATTTTCTGGGGCCAGAGCAATGGCACAGTTGGTAGGGCTTTTGCATTGTAACGGCTGACCCAGGACGGATTGCACTTTGATCCCCCGGCATCCCATATGATCCCCCAAGCCAGGAGCGATTTCTGAGCGCATAGCCAGAAGTAACCCCTGAACATTATAGTGTGTGGCCCAAAATAATAATAATAATTAAAAAAAACTATTTCCTGTGGATTTACACAGTCCACCCGGGTTTGATCCTCAGTATCACATATAAACTTCACCACCACCACTATCAAGCACTGCCAGGACTGATCCCTGAAAGCAGAACCAGGAGTAAGCCCTGAAAACAGCCAAGCATGGTCCTAAACTCTAAGCCCCACTGCCAATATATTTCCTGGGTAACACATCTGTATACATCTTCGGCCTCAATCTTGGGAGGAGTGTTGATAAGATAATACCCTCATTGCCTGGGAAGCAGGGTGGGCCATACCTGGTGATGCTCTGGGCTTACTCCTAGCTCTGTGCTCAGTGTATCCAATGCAGTTCCAGGTTCATTCTAGTGAACTTGGGTTGGCTGGGCTGCGTGCAAGTCCGTTTTAGAGCTAAAGAAAGAAAGGCCTGTAAATTTGAAACAATGTCTTGGAATTTCTGCTTCTTGGCAGAGGCAGGAAATGGAGCAAAAATGCTTGGGCTGGGCCTTCCTTCACATTTGCTGGGTAAAGAAACTAGTTCTAGGGAGCTCGAGTCACGTGCTCTGCTCTCTTGACCAGCATCTGCTCTCTCTGTCTCAGAGTCATCTGCAGTGCGTCCTGATGTCATATTTGGCATGCCTGCCGGTAGCGTCTCCTATCCCAGCATTTCCTGCCTGGCCGCTTATCCCTACCTCTGTTCCATTCTGCTCTCATTCCTGCTCTTCTCTCCTCTTTCCATCCCTGCATGACTCCTGACTGCACTCTAATCTGTGCGTCTGCCAATTGCTTTCCATATTTATCTTCCTAAAACATACGTTGGCTCTTGGCATTCCTTGATCAGAAGCTGTCATCAATCCAAGACACTGTAGACCTTCAATCCCTGGGACAATGCCTTCGTTCTTAAGTACAAACTCCAGCCTGTCACAGGCAACCTGCTTTTATCTAAATCCCACCCGTCCTTCCCACATCCTCTCCCACCATGTCATGTTAACAAAAATAGTCAGCACTTATGTGTACCTTGGATAAAACCTCCTCGTACCTCAACTCAGTTCAGCTGTCCCCTCGATATAGGTCCATTCCACACTTGTCCTGACCTCCAATGCCTAGAAGTCTTTCACACTCCAAGTTCTCCACTTCTCTATTGCCTGAGGTCTTTCTGGGTGGGTAGTGATTGTGGTCTTGGCCTTTAGTGTTTTTTCCTTGTCTAGTCGTGAGCCCCTGGAGGCCAGTGCAGTTCCTCACACCCTTCATAACATACTTCTTCCACAGGGCAAGTTCTTGGTCGTGGTGGGCTTTGTATCTTGGGTGGCTCTTGGGTGGTGCCTTGTATCTCGGATGGATCGGAGGAAAGGACTGCTGTGAAGAAGTTCCTCCTTCACTTTTCCCAGAATTGTACAACAAATGCTAGACAACAGGCATTCAGTTAACCACCAGTGCTGTGTGGAAAGCAGAGAAGAAGAAAAGGTGAAAGCAGGCTGTAGTCTACAAAGTGTGAGCATGGAAGTGGACCACTTGGAAGACACCCTTTAAGTTCATGTTATGGGATTCTCCAAGATCCTCTTGGCTAGTCTCATGGGGACAGAGAGAATTTGGGACATGGTTCTGTCTTGGGGTGCTGACAACTTCTGATGCAAAAAAGATGGGACACCTGCTGCCACCTTTAGAGTACATATAAAATGTGACACAATGCCAAATATTTGTTATACCTGTTTATAGTTTGGAATCACACCCAGAAGTATTCAGGGGCTGCTTCTGGCTTTGTGCTTGAGGGTTGAATTGCGAAGGAGCAAACGGGCTCTGCATGCACCCAGCTCATTGAGCTGTCTCCCCAGTGTATTGTGTGAAATATATACCACCCAAATAAAGCCTCTGACCCTGACATCATAAGACCCACAGAAAAAGGAGAGAGAGAGAGAGAGGGAGTTCTTGGGAGCCAGAGCTGACTTCTCTGGAGAAGAACAATCCAGGTGACCCTTGTGGGAGAGAGGAGGTGCCAGGCACAGACCCCAGGGGCAGAAATGGAACTTGAAAAGCAGGAAGGTCCCGTGTTAACTTGAGTGACATCGGCACAAGATATATTCAATGTGGAAAGGGAAGGAAGCAAGCATAGAAGGCAAGTCCAATGCGTGAGGAATAGCAACTACCCTATAGGTTCCTGGAAGTGATGTTCTAGAAAGTTCTTTGCTCAAAAATGCCTTTCTCTCACGAGGGGAAGATAAACTTTAGAGTGGGTAAGAAGTACCAAATCCTGCAACCATGTTCCTCCATCAAGCGCACCATGTGCCTTTTTGGGAGCATATATCTGTGTGAAAAGTTATTCTCCATATTGAACTTCAATAAGTCAAAGTACAGGTCTAGACTTAATGATGATCATCTTCAAGTCATACTGAGGGGCTCAACTGCTTCCTCTCTAAAGCCAAATGTGGTTCAGAATTGTGAGAAGAAGCGCTGTCAAGTCTCTGGCAGAAAAGAATAGGCAAAAAATGCCATGTTCGGAAGAACTGTTCATGATCTTCACTCAATGTTCTATTCATGTTCAGAAGAAATAATTAAAACTGTTAATAATGGCGTTTGAGGACTTTTTTATGTGAAATCTCTTAGGCAGCCCTGCCTCACCCCGACTTTGCCTCCTGTGGCCCCCAGGTAAATTGAGTTTGATACCCCTGATCTATAGTCTTCTGAAAGAGGCTCTTCCCCACTGCTTTGAGGACTGAAATGTGATTTTCATGGGGGAAGTCTTGGATTTGACAGCCAAAGGTGGAACACATGGCCTACCTTCTCAAAGGGGATTTGGGCTGATCTCTGTAGATCTAGTCTGAGACCATAATCTACAATAAGCATCTCACACATAGGCTGTGTGCGAAGCAGGAGTCAGAGAAGCATTTTTCTTCCAGTGTTTAAGAGCTCCTGCCTTTCCCTGCTGGGTGTAACTGAGCCTGGTTTTAATGGACCCACATGGCTGATAAGGGTAGAGGCATCAAGCAGCAGCAGGATAAAGTAGTAGAATGCTCAGTGGCATGTAGAGATAGTAGAGGGAGCCCATCAATAAGGAAGCAGTCGGTCTTCTAGCAAGTGCTACAAGACTCACCTCGAAATAGAGCTCGCAAGACAAAAATTGGATCTCACATAAAAGAGGCCCCGAATTAGGATGGCGGCAAAGTGGGATAATTCACTCGTTCAGTTTTCTTATCTAAAACCTTTTTTGCTCTTTTTCTTTTTACTGCTTTTCTCAGCTTTGCTCAACATGTTGCTCTTGTCGAACTGAATCATTCCTCATGGTTTTCTGCTGGCCTCAACAGCTCCAGGCTTTCTGGAAGACATGTACATGCTCAGAAACAGGAGATATGATTATATTCTCATGCATAGCAACTGCTCTTCCTTTGTCAGTGAATTAAGTCATGTTTCAGAGGCACCCCAGAACATTTTGTTTTATGTCACATTGTCAGAGTTGGTGCTCAGGCCCTGCCTGATGAAGCCAATAGGTTGAGCAGTATAAAGGCTCACCTCACTTACATGCATCAGGAGTGTTCCTCAAAGGGGGAAAATAGGTTTGATTAGGTTTGGAAAGAGAGCACTGGAGTCCATCCTGTGGGCTCAGGCAGTAGCTAGGGCCAAGTTCATGCTGTATGTCAAACATTTGCATTGGAGCACAAATCAGTCATTCTAGACACTTAGCAGAGCCGCAAACAACTCTGACAGACAAGGTGGCAAATCAGGGAACTGGGGAGCCAGTACAATGATCACATCTGCTCTCCAAATTCAAACCATTGAAAAGCAAGCACATCAGTCTGGGGTCTTTTGCAGACCATCTGAAACTTTCTCAATGACTTTCTCAATGACTCCTAGTGTATCTAACGGAGAATGTATTTATTCATCATATAGGGTTACTATGAAGATTAGAACTGGAGCCTCTGGACTCAGATTCTGAAGTGAATAGCAGTGATGGTGGGGAGGGTGATGGTGGAGCTAAAGCAATGGTGAGAGGAATAAGGGCAATGGTGAGAGAACAAGTGAGGGCCATGATGGGAGAAGGCTAATGCAGATGACAGGAGAAGGGATGAGGTGGGAGTGAAGGCAATGGTGGAATGGTGGGAGAGAGGCAATGCTATTAATAATAGCATTACTAATATAATAATAATAATAAGTAGGAAAGGTCATAATAGTGATGATTTGAGGAAGGAAAGAAAGTGGGGTGAGAGGAGGAGAAAAATGTTGCCCTTCCTGCTCTCAGTGGAAGCAGCGGTTCTGCAACTCAATACAGACTCATATATGTACAGAGACTTTCTTGCCAACTGTAAGGTATTACCCCAAACAGTCATCACTGCAGTGATTGCTAGTGGTCAGCAAGCCTTCGAGAGGCCTGGCTTCTGTGCTCTAGAAGAGCAAATACCACTGCCCTGCACAGCTCTCTACCAAAGCTGGGATGGGACTAGCCGCTTTAGGAGGCAAAAGACTCGCCGTTCCCAGCAACATGAAGGAAATTTCAACAGCCCCAAGGCCAGATGGAACCCATTACTGTAGATTGCAGGGCTCAAGAGGCAAGGCGGAGGCGGAGAGGGAGGTGAAGAACATTGGGGACTTGGGAAAGCCTGCACACAGGATGCAGTTTTTGTTGTTGTTTTGTGTTGCTCTGGGAATAGAAAGCAGATGTGAAGCCTCAAATCTCTAGTTTGTGTTGAAGTCAGGAGGATCAAAGGGCCAGTGAGTCGTGTCACCTGCTCAGAGGATGCTGCTGTGCTGCTGGGGAGGTGACAATGATGGGCGAGGAGAGGGAAAACAGGGAAAGGCCGCAAGGCTGGTGCTCTGAGTGCTCCCTCTGCCTACTGAAGAGCTGAGCTAGACACGGGAAATCATTCAGGTCCCAGGCACGCGGATGTATACAGCAGCTCCTATGGGCAGCTTTCGGAACTGCAGTGGAGCCCGCTCTCTACATGCCAAGACATAACATGACTCAGCCTGTTTCCACCTGGGTCAAGAAACCCAAGTTTGGGGAGATGGCGTCACTTCTCTTGAGACAGCGATGTGATCCCAGGTGGGGTCAATTCCAACCTACTTTTTCTTCTACTGCTTGCCACAGGGCAGTGGAGGAGGGACACTGGCACAAGGAAGGAGACTCGAGTGGAGGGTGTTGGAATATTTCACATCTGAAACTCAGCTCAGAACAATTCAGTCAACCATGATGTCAAAAATAAAATTAAAGAAAAGTTAAGACGCCTTGTAACCTAAAGTGACAACGACACTTGCTTCTTCTGCCTTCAGGCAATCTGCCGCTGGGGAGGTGGATGGATTGCTATGATGTGACTGTACTTTCTTTGTGCTCTGCCACTGGGGACTGAGTAGAGAATCCCACCCCAAGGGGCAGGGAGGGGAACTGAGGGGAAGGTGATGGCCTGGAAGCTGTCTGGGCATCTGAGGAGTTGGTTTGGTAGAGACATGGAAGGCTGGGTAAGGCATGGAACAGAGCTGTGGGACACAGACTGTCAGTCCCGCTATACAAAATGTTCTCTGGTGGGAAGATAGGGTGGTGGCCAAGGCTGGGGCTAGTGTGACAGGCAGGGGGAAAAGGGGATAGCACCTGGAGACAAACCTGGGTGCCAGATCAAAGAGGGGATTCCATTTTAAGATAGAGGGGAGTCATGGGAAATTTTCTTTTCTTCATTTTTAAGGGGTGCCCACAACTGGGGGTATTCTTGGCTCTGAGATCAGATCCAGATCACTTCTAGCAGGGCTGAGGGATCTATACGCATGCAGATGACCCGACCAAGGCATGCCTTTTGCCCTGTAATGTCACTTGCCCCTGGTAACTAACATCTCACTATAGCAAGTGGATTTATTTCCCAAATAACCAAATAGCCAATGGTTGATCCCAATTAATATGACTGCTGATACTGATGTAAATGATACCTCAGCTAACTTACAGGGAAACTCATAAAGATAAGAAAATTTTTTACTATTTAAAGTAATATCTCCCTCCATTATGGTAAAAAAAAAGAAGCATAAAATTCGCCATTTTAACCATTTTATTAATTGGAATTAATTGTATGCACTATTTTATAAATTATTACCACTATATATTTCCAAAAGTTTTTGATTTCTCCAAACAGCTCCTCCCTAAAGGTCCTAAATTTTGAATTTTCTTTGTGTCTTTCTGAATTGGTCCATTCTAAATATATCTTGTAAATGGAAACACAGATTTATCCCCTTGTGAGTGGATTATTTTTTTTCCTCAGAGCATGCTTTCAAGGTTTTCTTTTTCATTTGTTTAATATTTCATCACATCATGATGTTTATGGCCTAGTAATATTCTATTATGTAGTGACATGTTTTTTTATTTATTCATATTAAGTAATGACATAAATTTCAACAATCAGTTGAAACCCTCCAGGAGAGAAGATAACTTGGGGATCACTGCTTACCCTTCCACTATTGCCATGTAAAAGGCCCTTTACTACCCTATCATCTTGTTGGCCACAGTAATTCATTATTTCATTCAGTCCACTGAGGGAGACAGCAATATGATAGCAGGATTGGGAAACCAGCCACAAAGAGACCCAAGAATTCATCACATAAACTAAACATGTAGCCTTGGACAGTTATCTTTCGCAGATAGGGGCTCTTGGAATGGTATTTCTTTATGGAACGTTCTTGAAGCTTCTTTTATTCTATAAGTCCAGCAATGTCCTAAGAAAGTGATAGAACAAATAGCATGTGGAGCAGACTCTCTGGGAATATATATAACTAACTGAATAAATAATCAGAGAATTGCAGAGCTTGGAACTGAAGGTATTTTAGGTCCTACATCTCAGTTTTTTAGGGTACAGGCCACTGTAATTAAAGGCTGAATGGTACTTAAGTTATAAAATAATCTGGAATGTAAGCTCCTGCTTTGAATATTTTTTTTGTCTTTGCACCTAGTATAGAGATAAAATTTTATGGCTGGGCTTCTCATCAGTTCTGTTTGGTGTAGAATTCTTGGCAGCTTCAATAAATACACTTGCATAAATTTAAATGGCTACATACAGGCTCTTGGTATAAATTTTCACGTAGAGTCTATTATAGCAGATATAAGCTGTATAGTTCGTCACAGATGGTGGGCATTGCCTGACACTGCCATGTACTGTGCATGTCTAGGTGTGTGTGCAGGGACACACAAAAATGAAAAGCCAATACAGGATCTGCAGGATGTATCCTGAAAGCTCTATATTGCAAGGTTTCAGTTCTCAAGAAGTTTGTTCTCCTAAATCACCAATATCAACAATTTTGTGATTAAAAAAGTTTATTATTATTTGTTATTATCATAATTATTATCAAGTATAGTTGTATTGTGCCCAGAGAAACTGTACAGGGAATAAAGTGCTTGACTTGCATGCAACCACTCTGGTTTGATCCCCAACTCCACAGATCTCATCTGAGTACTGCCAGGAGTTATACGTGAGCATAGAGCCAAAAGTCAACCTTGAGTACTGCCATGTATGACTCCAGAATAAACAAACATAAGGGTCCAGGTGTATTGATGGTGATTCTTAGTCATAGAACGAAAAGGCTAGCAGCTCAGTCTTCCTTGCATGCCTCAGGCAGAACTGGAATTGGCATCCTCACTTGCCATAATATTTTGGAGAGACCATGGAACTCATCTACCACTTTAGGAGTGTTCAAATTTCCAAGAAAAATAACAACAGAAAGGCAGTGATGACTGTTCTCAAGTAAAATTTTGCGTAGCAGCTAGCTTTAAAGCCAAAAGTCCCCTATTTGGCTGAAGCACTAGCTCACAGAATCAAAGTAGATGCTTTGTAGACCACAAGTCTGGGTTCCATGTCTAGCACACTGAATGGCCTCTGGTGCACTGTCAAGTGGCGAACAGGATTTTGACTCTCACTCAAAATGGCAAAATGCAATATGTGTTTAATAGATTATTGTTCAAATTAGATGCTTTTGTGTGAGTGTGTTTTGGCAGGTCACTGCGTGGTGTGGCTCTCTGACTCTCACAGTTTAAAATTTTGGCTCTTTGTGTCGAACTTGTTCGCCACCCCTGGTCAAGAGATTCTCCAGCACTGGTTCAGGAGGAACCTGAGAGAGAGAGAGAGAGAGAGAGAGAGAGAGAGAGAGAGAGAGAGAGAGAGAGAGAGAGAGAGAGAGAGAGAGAGAGAGACAGGATTTTTTTACGTGTGTGTATTCCCTGTTCACTCCTCATCTTACTGAATCCTGGATTTTATTTAGTGTTAGAACCCTTGGACATCTTTAAATGTAGATTTAGATGCTCCTGCTTTGGTTTAAGTGTAGGGAAAGAGAGCCCCACTTTCTCAGATGTCCCATCATCTGTAACTGTTCCCACAGCAACAATGTGAAAATCCAGTGTCTGAAGCACTGTAATTTTTCCCATGCTCAAATTGTTCTTTTACAGGCAGGCACAAAAATAGACACAGGAGTAAAATGACTTGCCCAGAGAGACACAGAACCAGTTCATGCCAAGATTAGCACATCAGGAGGCAAATAAGTCTCTGTCCTTCTAATGTAATTGATAGGTAGAATATGTATATGTATATAGGAAAAGAATAATGGAATATCTGGGATAGCCTATACTCTGTAGCATCTAACTAGCTCCACGAGTGTTTAGAAGACATCCTGATTTCTGAGAACTGAAACTATCTCGCCAATGAATTCTAAATATATAAATAATCATAGGCCTCCAGTGGCTAGCAGTAGCCAGTGGTAGACATGAGGATGGTGAGAAGAAAGAGAAAGGCAGTTGGGGAAAAAAATACAATATGCAGTAAGGAGACAAAGAACAATGGGTAGCAAGAAGAAGTGATGGGAAGGAAGAGGAAAGACAGCAGCCATCAGAAAGAGAAGATATCGTACCTGCCCCCAGGGAGAGCAGTTTTCTCCATCAAGGGTAAGAAAGTCCTCTAGGTGCCCTAGAAATGCACCACAGCCCATCTGTAACTTTGAGAGTCTAGGGGCTTGTTTCATCACTGCAGTTTTCAGTTTCCCAGACATCTGCAGCACTGCACATGACCTTTCCCTTTCCACTCTCAACACACAACTTTAGGTTGGCTTCCAAAGTTCCCTGGTTCCCATGAGCATCATGAAGGCTGTAGGGTGGATCTATATTGGTTGCATCCTTGATCACCACTGTGACCTTGAAAAATCTAGGAGAGTTAAACCAAACTTTGAATTTAGGTCAGGGGGTGTAGTCAGAGGACCAGGGGCTCTGAGGTATCCGAGAGGCAAGAAAACAGTCATTGATGTCCTTGCTCTTCCCCATTCCACAGAGACTGGCCCTTAGATGATGTTTCCATGGCAACGCAACGCATGTTTGGAAAGGATCAAACAAGCTGTTCCGCGTGTTTACATGTTCTTGTTTGGTTTTTGAAAAAATTTTTTTCTGCAGGGGTGTTGTGGTTAAAGGGTGGAATTGATTCTGTAAGGCACGCATGCCCCTCAGGTCAGCATGTCCTTCCCAACAACAACTTGCACACTCACGCTCACGTGCTCTCAGACCACATTGACAGTTGTGTTCTAGACTGCACCACCAGATTCCTTATTGCTGGCACCCTCGACCCTTTTCTATTCTCTCTCATAGCCTCAATCATCTGATTATGAAGAGTCAAATCTGATTTTGGGATATTTTGGGATCCAGGGAGGCAAGATAACATGAAAAACCTTTTGGGAAATCTTTTTCTTTGCTTGTTTGTTTTGGGGCCACACCCAGTGACTCTCAGGGGTTACTCCTGGCTATGCACTCAGAAATCGCTCCTGGCTTGGGGGACCATATTAGACACTGGGGATCGAACTGAGGTCTGTCCTGGGTCAGCTGCGTGAGAGGCAAACACACTACCGACGTTCTATCGCTCTGGCCTTCCTTTGAGAAATTTTGTTTGTCTAAGCATCTAACTTCCTGAACCCACTATCTTATCATTGTCCTACTTTTTCAAGTGAGCAGGTTAATAAGATAACTTCTAAGAGTCTCTCTCCCTTTGTGTGTGTGTCTCTCTGTCTCTGTCTCTGTCTCTGTCTCTGTCTCTCTCTCTCTCTCTCTCTCTCTCTCTCTCTCTCTCTCTCTCTCTCTCTCTCCATACCAGGCTTGAGTAACTTCTGCCTCAGATAAATTCCCTCAATAGGAACTCAACTTTGGGGTGGGGGGGATGAGATTGTTCCTTACAGACATTTCTTTTCTCTCCTTTCTACACATTCTGCCCAAGCAACATCATCCCACCAGCCTCTCCTGCAAGTTGAACTGCCCTCTGGGCCTCCCTCTGTAGGTCTGATCACTAAGAGCACTGCTGTCTTGTCCCTTGTGCTTCTAAGTCAGCAGTTCTGGAGCTCACCTTTCTCCTGTCTTCCTTTTCCTCGAGTTCCCTGCCGCAGTGAGAAACATCGCCATTCACAGAGTCCCCAGAATTAGAAACCTCAGGAGGAGAGCTGTGCTGTTCCTTCACTACCTCTTCCCCCAACCAAATTACATCTTTTACACCTCTCAGATCCACCTACCTCTTTCCAACCCCTCTGTTCCTACGTCTGTGCGAACCTTCGTGATCTCTGTGGGCAGGGAGTGGAAGCTCCCACTCGCCCATCTCCATGGCCACCCTCATGTCCCAGGCAAGCATCTGATTCTAGGGCACTGGGACTCCATCAGGGGATCAGGTAGGAGGCTGGGTGGCTGTTTGACTTTCCATGGAGGCACCTGGGTATACAGAGGAGGTGGACCCCATTTCCTGGCCTCTGGCATCCATGCATGTCAGCCCTAATCCATCATGAGAGAGAGACTGTGTGGTTATTTGACCACCCCTCATAGCACCCCACCTTTCACAAGGCAGTTTGATTGTGCCTTAGGAACATCCAGGTACTGTCTGATTTGCATTTTAATCCAACATTGTCCATTTTTTTCAAAGAATCAAGACTCCCACCAATAGTGATTTATTCCTAGGTCATGGCCCCAGGTAACCTTCCCCAGAGCAAATTTATAATATTCGAAATGATAGGCAAGGAGGAAGAAATCTGTCTGTGAGAAGCTGATTGAATTCCTCCTCTCTCTCTCCTTTCCTCACCACTGCCCGCGCAGGCGTGTATCAGCACACGGGTCAGTGATTCTTGAACTTCTGTGTTCCTCAGAAATTGTCTGGAAATTGTCTGATGCACATTTGTGAGCTCGAAAAGTTGACCCGCGTTGCTTGATCTGAGTGGGGACCACAATTCTGCATTTTCAACTCTGACAGCTGCAAGTTGCTTTTCCACGACTGGGCTTGATGATGTTCTCCCCACCCCACTAATAAGTGGAGGGGATCCTGCAAGTGTGGAGGAAGGAGGTCTAGGGTCTGGAGGACTACAGTGCAGCAGAGGAGGGAAAAACCAGTCTGGGGGTGAGGTGGTATGAGGGTGAGGAGCCCAGGCCTGCTTGGAGGACCCGAGTGAATACCTCATGGATGGGTGATATTCTGGTGAGAGGTGGTGAGCAGTGATCTGTGAAGGATCCAGAGGCCTCAGCCTGCTGGGGCATTAAGACTCTAAAATAAAAGTGTGTGTGTGGGGGAAATAAAGCACTTAGCCATGAGGAAAGGGAGTGCCTCAGCTCCCACAGGACTGGCTTGCTCTGATTGACCAGTCCTGAGAAGTGCAGGCTCCCAGGAGTAGGAGCTTCATCTTGAATGCAGAGCCCTTCCTCCAAATAACTGGGGATCATGGGTGTGAGGGGGGCACTTCTTGCGTCCCTTTCCTATTCGTGGACCCGCCCCAGTGCCTGCTTCCATCTTTCCTCTGTTTAGCTCTGCTGGCTGTCTGAACAACATGGTTTTCTCAGGAGAGTTCAGAACTGAGGCTGGCGGCAGCAGCTGTTAGCTCGCCAGCATCTCAGTTTCCTTGCAGCCTTCTGAGAGAACTGGGCTAGCTTTCTCCCCAAGACCACATCTCCTCTTGAGGTTTCCTTACTCCAAAGTAGGGCACCCTTTCTGCACTCCTACTGGCGATTTTTCTCCTCTAACCCGAATTGGCTTTCTGTGATGGCAAGACATTATGACCTCTCTCTTTGGGACACACATGAAAATGTTCACGGATGAAATAAATAATTTTCTCCAGGTGTCATTTCCCCCCCCCAACCCTGATATTGGCCTTTGAACAGGGAACATTTGAAGATTAAAAATAAAATCCCCCCAAGGCCCTGTAGATCGGAATGGCACTGGTATCTCTCAGTGGAGTCAGATATTAAGCCTCTGACCTGGGGGTGCCATCCAGTGCCAGCCGGGATTCTGCCTTACAGGTGCACCAGTCTGTTCCACCTACTGTGTCCGATTTGCTGAATTCAGATCTTTCCAAATCCCCAATCTAATCACTTTTCTTTCTCTCTCTCTCCTCTTTTTTTTGTTTCCTAGGAACGAGTGGAGTATCTCTTTCTCATCATTTTTACTGTGGAAGCATTTTTAAAAGTAATAGCCTATGGACTTCTCTTTCACCCCAACGCTTACCTCCGCAACGGATGGAATTTACTAGACTTTATCATTGTGGTTGTAGGGTAAGTTTGCTCCTTTTCATTCTCCCCTAGAATCCCCAGTAGGCACTTATTTTTCTTTCTGTTTTTCTTTTATTTATTAAGTCATAGCCAGGGAAAAGGGGCATTCAGGTAAGAGGAGACACTATGCAAACACGGAAATTGAGACCTGCTCCAAAGGCAAAGAGTGCCTGTGCCCACCATCCCTGTGTTCCTATTACAGTACAAGAGCATGCATGCCTGCATGAACACGTGTGTGCGCACGCGTGCTGAGTCTTTGCAGGGCCATTCAGGTCTCTCTTCCACTCAGGACACTCCTTCCTCCCCGAAATCCCCTGGCCCTTTATAGCCTCAGTTGCACTGAGCTCAGTTGGCCTGTGTGTCTGCCATTCTTGGCAAGGAGTGAGGCATGTGCCCCAGCACTGCAGGATGCCCATCCCTACCTCTCCATGGGCCTCATTCCAAGGTCCCACCAACAAGATTAGTGCGAGAGAAGAAAGTGAGGTCTCTGGAGGTTAAGGTGTAAGTGACAAGATCCACACCAGATGTACTTTTCCCAAATACCCTGCTCGTTCCTCTGTAGCATATGAGGCAAAATCAACATGTGTGTGTGTGTGTTTTTTTAAAGTACATAATGGGTGCTAGAGCAATAGCACAGTAGTAGGACATTTGTCTTGCGTGCGGCCAACCCTGGACAGATTGTGGTTCAAATCCCTGCATCCCCTATGGTACCCTGAGCTTACTGGAGCGATTTCTAAGTGCAGAGTCAGGAGGAACCCCTGAGCACCGCTGGGTGTGACCCAAAAACCAAAACCAAGACAAACAAAGAAACAAAAAAAAATCCACACAAGAATCTTTAAATTGGAAGGGCAGATTCTCCGCCCCCACACCACCTCAGCCCCAGACTTACTTTCCCTCCTCTGTTGCACTCAGTGCAGCTTCCTATAGTCCTCCAGACCCTACATCTCCTCCCTCCTACTTTCTGGGAATGTGCTGGAGACCAAGGATGCTGGTGGGTGAGTTTGCAGCGAGAGATGAGCCCACCCATGGCCCCCTATGCAGTGCTTTGGGAATCTGAAGTCCACCACCAAATATCCAACCCAGATAGGTGTGCCAGATAGTTCAGGGTTCGAGTTTGGCTATGTGATATTGTTAGAATCTAGGAGTACTGGTTGCCCACCCAACCCACCCCAGTAGGTTGACCAGCCAGTGATGCTGGGGTGGTAGGGTGGGGAACGTAATGCCAAGTTTGCAACTAGGGGTCTTGTATCTGTCTATGAGCCATGAAGGGCAGCCCTTTGAGCTCTCTCGCTTTCTCTCTGCCCGCCCTCGCCCCCAGTGAGGAAATCTAAAAGAAGATGTAGACACAATGATCTCCTCACCAAGGCATCCATAACTTCACACAAAGATTCTTTATGAAAGCTCACACCTCGCAGGCCAACATATGCTGTGTAATATGTAATTTAGTAAGATGCAGTTGATGGAGTCCCAGCATCTCATCTATTTTGTAAAGGGAGGGCACCTTTCCAGACTGTTTCTGGAACAAGCTGGCTGCTGGGAAATAGGCCTATTGGTCTAGTGGATCATGTCCATGTTTTCCCTCTAGGCACTGGTCATGGCTGCAAGGTCCCTTCTTCCTAGAGCCTGCAGGTGGGGAGGGCCCTGACACATCGCAGGGAAGACCTCACGCCATGGCTTCTGAAGAGCACCCCTTGTGCCTTATCTCCTGGGAGTGTCTGGTCTTTCCCGCAGGAAATAACACAGGAGAAAATCAGGATCATTTAGGAGTGATTTCCTTGTCTCTGGCCATCTGGACTGCTTATTTGAGCTGCTTGGAGCTGTTTTGGGGGGGTTTCTTTGCTGTCTTTTTTAAGCTGTCCAATTAGTGACATGCTTTGGCCACAGGAACATCAGGGATATTGAGGTGACGTGGGCAGGCTAAAGGCGTCAGAGCTGTGTGCCAAATATAGCTCTGGTGGCTCCAGAGGACTAGAGTGAGGATGTGAATCTAGAGTCTTGACTATTTCCATTCTTTCCAGACTAAACAGAAGGACTCATAGAGCACCTTGAAGTGATTTGGTAAACCTCAGAGATCTTGGTAGCAAATTGTTTTGATGCATAGAAATAGCCCTTGGAATGAGATCCAGTACACCTTTACACATAGATGTGGGTGCCACCCAGAAGCTAATTTTATTTTTGTTTGTGTTTTTTTTTTTAATTTTGGAGTCAGACCCTGCGGTGCTCAGAGACTATTCCTGGCTCTGGAGTAATTTCTGGCAGTGCTCAGTAGTACCAGGGATCAAACTCAGATCAGTTGGATGCAAGGCAAATGCCTTACCACACTATCTTTCCAGCCCCAGTCGGTTGTTGACTTTCTTTATACATAGTCCTTTGGATATGGACTGGGTTGGAGGTAACTACCCGTGATGTTCTGCTCCACTCAAAGACTAACTGCTGCTTGGGAGGCAGGAAGAATAGGAGCATGGCAAGCTCCCGACAGATGTGGAGAGAGGTGGTGGACGCCATTAGCTTCACTCCTGGTCAGCGCCAACTAGTCTGGATCTTTCTTCTCCCCACACACCACCAGCCCCAGAGCTAGACTGTGTGGGATCTTCCCATATATTTACATGAGTCTAGGATGTGGGGCTTGTGAAGAAAGAGACTTGGGGCACTTCTTAGGAGACATTTGTGATTTTTGTTTTGTTTTGTTTTGTTTCTAGGTCACACCCAGCAGTACTCAGGGGTTACTGCTGGCTCTGTGCTCAGAAATCACTCTTGGCAGGCTCAGGATACCATATGTCATGCCGAGGATCAAACCCAGGCCAACTATATGCAAGGCAAACACTCCCCATTGTGCTATCATTTCAGCCCCATTTTTTGTTTGCTTGTTTTGTTTTGCCAAGACACTTTTGGTTGACTGTGGCGCCTAGTAGGGGATCTACTTTCGACCTTGTTCAGTTGCTGGCTCATGGAGACATAGAACCCCTTGCTTTGGATCTCACACATGCCCATTGCTTGCTTCATTATCTTCCCCTTCCAGTATTTCTAAGAGGCTTTTCATCAAGGCTCTTGAAAACTCATCCATCTTACTCAAAAAGTGATCCATTTGCCCTACACAAACGATAGCCGGTTCCTGGTCTTTCACTGCTTCTCCTTCTCCTGCTTCACTCTCTACGTATCTTGGAAAACATATATTTTCCTAGGTTCTTCTTCTGCAGCTACTTGGAAAAGTTTTCTCTGGCTTCTCGCTTCCTACCCATTAGAGACTAGTTTGTCTTTCTTTGGGGTAAGGTGGAATCCATCCCTGCTGTCTGTCTCAACAACAGAGACAGATAGACAGAAAACCTGGCTGGTTTTCTGGTGGCCTGTGACTGAGAAATTTTTTCCTAAAAAGAAAAGTGTTTTCTTCTGCAATGAGGATCTAGTACTGCAAGAGGAATATGGAGAAGGATGTTGATGACAACTCTGTGAGTTGCATTTTCATATTCTTCTCTGGAACCAAGGAATTCTTTTTTTTAATAGTTTATTTACTTATTGATTGATTTGGGGGCCATACCCAGCAATATGATCAGGGGTTACTCCTGGCTCTGTGCTCAGAAATTGCCCCCACAAGCTCCTGGGTCCACATGGGATGCCAGGAATCAAACTGAATCTATCCCAGGTCAGCCTCGTGAAAGGCAAATGCCACACCACTATGATAACTCCCTGGCCCCAAAGAAACTCCCAAGGAATTCTTAGTAGAACCATTTCCCCTAAAAATTTCCTCTAGCCACAAAAGCTCTTGCTATACCACCATCTTCCTCTCCAGGGGTCGGCCTTGCCTTTCTGACTCCTCGGCTCACTTAATCTCTTTGTTCTTTTGAAAAATCTGTATCAGCTAAGAAATGGTCAGATACGGTCCTGAAGACACTCCAGTAATCACTCTCGCCAGGTTCTGGAGGCTGGGTCTGGCACAGAGTAACGGTTTCACCTTCTGATGTCTAGAGGCCAATCCCTAAAAACTAAGAAAAACATTCTGGACCCTCTCTGAAATTTCTATCCTTCCAAAAGAGATTCTTAAGGAGTCTGTATGCAGTTGGGCAAGAGTTCGTGAAGAAAGTGGTCTAAAATGTACTGCCTTCACAGACTATTTTGTGAACATCTTGTACTCTGATAAGTCTATTGCTAGCTTCCAGGAAATACTCGGACCAAATGTGGTTCTGATTTTTTTTTTTTTTGACAAACTTGCAGACTGATCTCCATTTCCTAAGGTCTGTAGTGATCCAGATTCAGCAGAAAGAATATTCTTTGTGGAGAAAAGAGTTCATTTCCCCCATCTTGGCTATCTCTGCCTGGGGTCAAGATGTTGCCAGCTACAATCAGAAACCATTGAAATGCCAAGCTGAGGGGAAAACATGGAGAGATTTTAGATGTGATCTGGCTAGGGTTGTCAGATTTATCTTGGATGTCGAATCCATTGCACAAACAAAGCCTTACTCAGAGAATTCATGCATAAAGCATCCGAGGCAAGTCACTGTTACATATGTGGAAAGGACGCAGAGATCAGCGCTCTGCTCTGGTCTAGTTTCCCTAAAAGTTTCTCAAGAAGTCCCATAATGCAGTTTGATGAGCCATGATTTAGTCTGATCTGTTTGTTGATGAACTCTGCATGGATCTGAATATCTACAAAACTAGGTCTTCAGATGAAGTCTCCTGTTTCCAGATCAATTTCCAGAGACATGAGTGTGGAAGAGGTTTTTGATTTTCCTTAAGATATAAGTTGCTTCTGCTTGTGTTTACGTTTAAGTGGATGCCCAGTTATGAAGTTATGCTACAACTGCTCTCTCCTGGCTCTGCTGACCAAGACCATGCACAATTTGCCAACATGAAACGGAGTCACAATAAAAGGCATGAAGGATAGACCTCACCCTTGCCTTCTCCTCCTCTTGTGTTTGGCTCTAATAAAAAATTACCCAAGTGTTTGATTCTCTTGCCTAGATGGTTCTTTACATCTTCTGGCCCCTGCTTACTTCCTCATCCACTTCTGCATCCTTCCACAGAGACTTCCATTCTATGCAGCGATGTCCATCCAGGCTCAGCAAACACTATCTTTCATGAGCCATGTTCCAGTCTGAACGTTTGCAAACTACAACTCCCAACTCTTTGACTCTGCATGGATATAACTAGCTGTATATAAAGGAGAGTGTCAGAGTGCACAGAGCAAGCGAACCAAGTTCTACCCTAAATCCTTAGTGTTGTTCCAGGCCCCTGTCTGTCCTTACTCTGTCTCTTCCAAAGGCCCCGCTTTCTTAAATTCTGGTTCTCAGCCACCTTTGCCAGAGGCCCCTTGCATGGAGGAGAAGGGCCTTGTTTTCCCTCATTTCTGCTTTCACTCCACTGTCTCTTTCAACTCCACCGCAGTTGTGATGTATTCGTGTCAGCTCTTTCTGCCTCACTTCTCCGGAGTGGGCTTCTCTACAGATTTTTTTCACTCATTTCTCATTCTTTGAAGAACTGAACTCTTGGCAGACTCCTTGACTTCCCAAGTCTCACTACACCTGCCATCATTTTCCAATGGCTTCTTGACTCTCTCTTGTCTTGTTCCTCAGAGACCATGTCTCAATCCTCTCTGAGCTGCTTTCTCCCAAGGTTATATACCTTTAGGGCTGCTACACCTGCTATAACTTAAAACTGCTTGCCTGCTCCCAATGTCCTTCTGCTTCCGGTGGGACCGTGGTGTCTTTCCTGAAGGGTCACATTGAGCTGCGAGGTGCTTGGAGGCTGCTTTAGGAGTCAGCATCATGGTGGAAGACATGAAAAGGAAAATCAAGAACTATCAGACTGCCCCCTTTGATAGTCGCTTCCCTAAACAAAACCAGACCTGGAACTGCTGGCAGAACTACCTGGACTTCCACTGTTGCGAGAAGGCAATGAACGTCAAGGAGGGTGACGTCTCTGTGTGCCAGTGGTACCAGCGTGTGTACAAGTCCCTCTGTCCCATATCTTGGGTGTTGGTGTGGGATGACCACAGGGCTGACGGCACATTTCCAGGGAAGATCTGAACTGGCTCCACCCTTTGTCCTTTTCCCAGGATGCTGAAGGACCAGAACACTTTGGGATCCCCACCCTGGGGTTCTGACTCTTGACTTAACTAATAAACACTTAATTCAATAAATAAATAAATAAATAAATAAATAAGCAAAATAAACATCTCGAACAATCCCATTCAATTTTCTCACTCACTCTCTCTAGAACTCTGACTTCAATGTTTCATTCACCCCACTGCGTTCTCTGTTCTCCCAAGTTTATTTCTGCGCCTCCTTCCAACCATCTTAGATGCCATGCTCATCATCAGAAATTTTCATCTGAATTTCTATTCAACCTTTCAGTGCCAGGGATAGAACCGAGGGCCTCACCTATACAAGTCAAGTGATCGCCACCAACTACATCATGAGTGCCTTCTCTAACTTCTTATTCCCCTCTCACTTGCTATTCTCACTTGGAAAGTCTTAAGTTCTAAATCCAAACAAATAGCTGTTTGGTTTCTGAAGACATGCCACTGAGAGGGGTAAAGAGACATCTATGACTGAGAGGATGGTCTCATCTTACATTTGTGAGCAACCACTGAAACTAGCCTTGGGTGTTTCCAGATGATCATGCTTTATCCTACTCTACCAATCACTTGCTTTGCGATTCTTTTATAGCCCTTAAGCTTCTGCCAGCTCCTTTTCTTACATGTGGAGTTGAAGAGCCTTGCTACCTGTTTCCCAAGAAAACTGGTAGACTCAGAAGAGACTTTTTGTTTGTTTGTTTTTGGGTCACATCCAGCAGCGCTCAGGGGTTACTCCTGGCTCTATGCTCAGAAATTGCTCCTGGAAGGCTTGGGGATGCCGGGATTCAAACCACTGTTCTTCTGCATGCAAGGCAAATACCCTACCTCCATCTATCTCTCCAGCCCCTCAGAAGAGACTTTTTCTATGTTCCTACCCCATGTTGAGGCCCCTATCACATGGCCTCCTACTCAAACTGTAATCAGACATTCCTCCATGTGCACAAGGCCTCTCCTGCCAGGGCCAGGGCTCCAATCTCTCAGCAATGGTTTCTTCTCACTTCCGCATCATCAAATTGTCTCTATCGGAGGATTCCCTGCTGTGTGAAAGTGTGCCATCGTACACTTAAAAACAAGCAAAACTTGGCTGGTGTGATAGGAAAACAGGTAAGGAATTTTCCTTGCTTGCAGCTGACCTGAACTCAATTTCTAGCATGCTACATGTAGCCTTGAGCCCACCAGGAGTGATCCCTGAGCTCAGTGCCAGGAGTAAGCCCTTAGCATGACCAGGTGTGGCCCAAACTCCTTTCCCCAAAACTAAAAAAATAAAAAAGTATTGATTCCATGCCTCTCTCTAGTAATCACACTCCCTCCCCCATCCATCCTCCCTGTTACAGCAAATTTCCCCAGAGGTATTGTATCTTTTGGCCACTAGCACTTGAAACTAAATTGAATTATGCTTTACGTGAAAAAGCAAATTCCAGAGTTAAAGACTAAACTGTAATAACTCTTTTTTATTACAGCTGAGATGATGGCATTTGGGGGTCTGTTGGGTTAAATCAAAATAGTTTGTTTTTACTCTTTCCTTTCGCTTGTACTTCTTAGAGACCTATATGTACATGATTTTCATTCTGCATTGTCTCAAATTTCTCCTCCTCTTCTCTCTCAGAGAAATCTGTATCTATTATTGTGTCCTTCATCCCCCAGTCAAATATTTCCAAGGTTTCCTGGTCTTTATATTGCTTACTTCAGTGGTCTGTTTCCTGGCATAGATCTGCTGATGGTTTTGGCCCTATTAGCTATAACCTTCTGGTTACCATTTCCTTCGCAGCCCACCTTCTCAGTGTTTTCATTTCCTCTCCTTGACACTCAAAGTTAAAACATCCTAGGGGTTAGGGGCTTCACACTTGACCTTCTGAACTAATCTCCTAGTTTATAGACTTCGACTTTATTTTGGTTGCTCAGAGCCCCTAGGGCTGTAGTTAGTGAAGCTCAGGGGATTCGTGTGCCCAGTGATCAAACTTGAGTCAGGCACAAGCTAGATATGTACCTTAATCATTGAGCTATCTCCTAGCCCCAAGCTTTTACATGAAATACAACCCATATAACTACTTAGTTAAACCTGGGTGCCCTTCCCCATCCTTTAAACTCAAGACCCCAGGGGCCAAAACACTAGTACAGCACGATGCTTGCCTTGCCTGTAGCCAGATTGACTTGGTTTCAATCTCAGAAACCCTATGGCCTCTCAAGCGCTGCCAGGAGTGATCCCAAGTAAGGAGTAAGCTCTGAGCACTGCCAGCCTCTCTCCCTGCAGTCAAGCCCCATAGCACCCATTCAAGGGAACCCTTTCAGATGTTGTGTCAACAGCTCACCTTTCGAAACAAAACCCTTGATTCCATCCTATCAGAGCTAGTTCCTCCCATAGTTAAAAAGAGTGGGGATCCTCTTCCATTTTTCCCTTTTTCAAATCTTCCATGGTAGCCATAAGCCAATCTTGCCTTAAGTTAAACTCAGAATTCAGGAGCTCCTGTCCTATCTTAAATTCAAAATTTGCCTTTATTTCCCACCTGGTATAAGCCTTTCCACCTTGTCATCATAGCTGCTTTGGTCTCTTCTTCCTACAACATTAGTGATTCTCCCAAAACTTTCATTAGAGCCAGTCACTCTCCCACCCAAAGTTTCTGATGGCTGCTTGCTCTCCACCCCACATCCTGCCAGCATGCCACCTCTTTCAGGTGTTTATAGACTTTTTCTTCTAGAACAGGCTACTTGATCACTCCATGGTCACTTCTTCACTTCCTTTAGTTAGATCTCTCCCCAAATTAGAAGAGTCCCCTCCCAAGCTTTCATCAAACTGGAGCCTCCATCCTGGTATTTTCAGGGGGCAGTGGATGTGAAGGTTTATGGAATAATTCCCTCAGAGAACTAGAGGCATAAAGCAAGTTTATCAGGGAATAAGATTCTTACAAAGAGAAAACAAGTAGGTATTTAGCCCAAAGTGAAAAGATCCAGAGTTGTCCTTTGTCCAGGTTTATATGCCCTGTTCTTTTATGTGCCTTTCTCAGCCCAGACCCCTTAGTCCCCATGGGAAGGCATCTATGAGACATAGGCCTGATAGATAGATCTGGAAGTTTCTTGTTATTCTTTAGCAGCTACCCACATCCTGCTGATGCATATTTAGTTGAGAAGGATCCACAGAAGAGAAATTTTAATGAGCTGAGCACATGCTACACACATAGGGAGCCTAGGTACAATTTTCTGGCACCAATTGGCCCCTGAGCGCTGACAGGATTGTCCCACTAAGTCTCAAATAGGAATAATTTCTGAGTACCACGAACTGTGGACTCCAAACAAGTAAACAAACTAAAAGTATTTTGTTGAGTTGCTGTAAATTATCTTCTGGGATCCCTGGGAATAAACCCAAACATGGGAACAAAACTTGCTGAGACATCCTGGAGGGACTAGCACAGAAGTGCATGTCCTCATTGTGGCCACTTTAGAAGGGGAGACCTGGCATCTCCTAGTTGACTCCATGGTTTCCTACATTTTGGTTTATATCTGGGTATATAGATGTGGGTAAATATATGTATATATGTATATATATGTATATATATATATATATATATATATATATATAGCTACAATATGAGTATCTGGAAGCCAATGTTGACCCAGGAGAGAATCCATACAGTGAAAAAGTACAAGAACGGGCTCAGGAAATCCAGCACTCCAGCAAAGAAGCCAACCACACAAACCTTCTGCTCTTAAGAAGGAAAGCAGCTTAATGGAGGAAGACTGAAGAATGAGTGCCTGCCTTCCTCAGACCCCTGCTTTTATTGACAAGAATCAGGCTATACCCTAGGATGGGAATGGAATACCAAGTAGGGAATAATCCAATAATCTCATCTCCAGATCACACCCTAGGGTGGAGTATGAATATTGATTAGGGTGGGACCAGTAATCCAACACCTAGGCACCAGGAGCCTTTTAAACAGTGTCATTTTATGGCTGTGTCACCCCCTAGCCTCAAAAGGGAGATCTTGACTTCCTGAACTCATCACTAAGCACTTCATATTCTCTTTGTTTCTTCATGGTTCTACCATTTGTCAAAAACTGATCATTTGGGGGCCAGAGAGATAGCATGGTGGTAGGGCGTTTGCTTTACATGAAGGATAGTGGTTCGAATCCCAGCATCCCATATGGTCCCCCAAGCCTGCCAGGAGTGATTTCTGAGCATAGATCCAGGAAGAACCCCTGAGCACTGCCAGGTGTGACCCAAAAACAAAACAAACAAACAAACAAAAAAACTAAACAAACTGATCATTTGGATTATTGTCTGTCTCTCCTATTAGAATGTAACTTCCAAGATGGGAAGTATGGCCTTTGTCTATTTTGCTGTAATCCCAATGTGTTAAACAGTGCCAGGCACTTTCATGTTTATTGGAGGAATGAAATACAAGCAAAGACACAGAGCAGCAGAGCAGAAATTTTCATCTCAGTCACATGCCTTCATGGTTTTTTTTTTTTGCTCAGAGTTGAAACATATTCTTTTAAGCACTGTCATTAAAAAATGCACAGGGACAACTAAATAGAAAAGGGGCATTGGACTAGATCAGCATGCAAGCGACTTAAGTCCACCATCCTGGTTTGGGGAACAGTTTCAAATACAGGGAGTAAGGATCTGGTTTTATGCCAAGCAGAGGTAGACTGATGTAACAGTTTATACATATTCTAGTGGTTTTTCAGGAAACTCTTACATATTCATAAGGGAGAACAGCAAGCAAAGAGCAATTGAAGAACATACAATGAACGTGTTGTATGTATAGATCATGGTGGAGAATCATCATCAAGTGTGTGAATTTTGGTATGGTGATGAAAAGCTTGAAAGCTAGAAGTTGAGGACTCCAGTGCACTATTTCTACTGGGTGGTATTATCTGGGGGTCATCTCATAGAATAAATATTCATACGCTCTTCTTTGACCCAACCAAATTCAATAAGATGCCATGGGCCATTTATTCAGAGAAAGGTGGTCATACCCTCCATGCTATAAACCTCAGGCAGTTGTTTTAGACAAGATGAAACCACTCATTTGTTTGTTATTAATTTGTCAGGAAACATCTTCCAAGAATCTGTTATGTGATGCCATAAGATAGATTTCAATGAAAAATCTATCAAGGAGTGCCCTGGTCTAGAAAAGAGAGTAGTTATTGTCAGGTTCTGTAGTAGAAGGATGAGACCACACAACTGGAATAAAGTTTAATAATACTTTAATCCATCTACCAACAAGGCCCCCACACTGATGGAGAGGAGCCCCACCCAAGGTCATGAGGAAGATCTTATAGGGAAAGGGTATAGTGAGGTCCCAACTTTCTGATGCTCCTTAAAATGATTGGCTCTTGCCTAGGGGTACCTTCCTACTGCTGTCTTGACCTTCCCTGATAGGCTACAAGCTATGGCCAGGTAGCTTGGGGCAAGGTCTATAGAAATAGTCTTGTGAAGAACTAATATGTAGCTCACACCAAATGGTTCTTACAAAATGAAGTATCTCCCTGCTCAGAACTCAAGAAGCCTGCCCTGTGGCCTTTACAAAATGGTATCTCTCCTTGTTTAGAATCCAGGTCTCAATGGTTATTAGGAAGAAGATAGATGGGGAGAAAGAATGTGACCTTGGTCAAATGACAGAGGAGCTAAGATACAATGGAGATGTACAATGTCCAAAGATGTCCAAAACTAAGATACAGTGATGCCTGAGATCACAAAGGAACCAGAAACAGTCTTTGTGTTCTACTTCTGTCTGGCTGCCCAGCTCCATAAAGTCAGATGTGATCTCCAGGCTTTGTAATGACCAAAGGATCATTGCCCAATGGCCTTGCTCAGATTCCCTGGAAAACTACTGATTACAGAGCATCAGTCATGTCTATGTTGAATGGATCTAGGACATTCTACACATCCTTCTCCTAATTATTCCTCGCCTCACTTCACCACAATCTCCACTACGCCAAGGTGTCTTCAGAGAATTCAGAGCTTTGCTGGTCCAGGGATACCTGTCCTCACAGCACCTTCTCTCTTCTCTTCTAGGCTTTTTAGTGCAATTTTAGAACAAGCGACCAAAGCGGATGGGGCCAACGCACTAGGAGGGAAAGGGGCTGGATTTGACGTGAAGGCTCTGAGGGCCTTCAGAGTTCTTCGCCCCCTGAGGCTGGTGTCTGGAGTTCCAAGTGAGTAAAGCCATTCTTCTTATTGACAATGTTATCTTGTGACCACCCTCAGCTTTCCATGCAGAATTGCCAAGAGCACTTTGCCAAGGAACACCCCCCCCCATCCCTTTTAAATGAGCTCCTTAGCTTTAGAGAACTAAAAAATCTAAGTGAAGTCATTAAAACACACTGTGGTCTGCTCCCCTTTCTGTAAACGCCTGGAAAAAATCCACAACAGTCATCGAGCCAAAATGAAGACAGCATCTATAGAGAAAACAAAGCGGGCCTCCTTTCAGAGCAATCCCCACCAGTTCTGGGCTGGCAATTTAAATACATTTGCAGGGGGAGTGCCAGGTGAGCAGGCTAATCCCCAAAGCTCAGGAGATTTTAGCCAATGGGATTAGTTCTACTTGCTGTATTTTTCCAAAGAACAATCAGAAAGCATCAAGGGATGTTTTTTAAAAAAAAGTTCTGTTTGCCATTTCTCCGTCCCTCGCAGGTCAAATGGGATGGTTTTGGCCTCAGAAGCCCTACTTCAGAGCGGAGCACCACCTGTCAGCACAAAACCCATTTAGCTTTCTGAATTAGGCAGAAAACTAGGACCGGAAAGATTGTATATTGAGATAGAAGTTAACCTGGACAGCTCCCCTATCCTTGCAACTCCCCTAGCCCACCCCATGATGGGTGAGTCCCATACATTGAACACAGCATCGAGGACATTCCACATCAATTCTAGTAGACACCACTGTATGAGCTACTTCAACCAACTAAATCATGTTTCAAGGAAGCCCTTCCTTCATCCCCCACTTGTTTCATTTGTGGTAGATGAGTGTATTTGTGGTATGTGTTTGTTTGCTGAGGTTTTTCACTCAGAAGTCAGCTCCTTGGGATCTGACCCTTAAATCAAGGTACAGGGAAGTCCTCCCACCAAGTTGAAATAGACTGGCTTGGAGATGGGGCAGGGAACAGAAAACAAAGACTCCCCAGAACCTTCAGTTTTTTGTTTCTGTGTTTTTTGTTTTACTACCTCCTATACTAACTGAACACAGGCGGCATCATTTATGCTGCTTTGCTGCATTGTGGTTCTCTTAGGAGTTTTAGAATCATGAAAATGTGCGGGACCTTATATTTGCCTATTAAAGACTATTCATATATGCATAGTAGAGTGAAAAGGTCTTCCCAAAGCAACTTAATTAGCTGCCAACAGAACAGGACTAGAACCAGGCCCCCAGTCTGGCAAGTGAATTCCCTTTTCTATCATAGTCCTGCAAAAATTTAAGTGTTTATTTTATAACTTGATTATCTTAAACTATTGCATAAATATCCTGTTTTCTGGAACATAGAAGTCTCTTAAAACCCCAAAGAGACTGTATATTGTCTCCAATTACTACACAATACCTAGAATGGTCTCTGCAGAGGTAGAGACATTTACTGAATTTATGGGTGATTTTCTTGGCCCAGGGCCTCCTGGGCAAAGCTTGGCCATAAGCAAACAGAAAACTAAACCACATTAGTAAGCTTAGACCAAAATATTAGCCTTAGCCACTGGGGACACCTGGGGCTAGAAATAGTATAATAATGGCCAAGACCCAATCCATTCTGTGAAGTCTAAATAATTTGAGACTTTTTAGTCAATCTGGGATAACAAAAATAAAAATAAAATATGAAGGGAGGGTGGGAATGTCTTCAACAAAGACTTTTAAGGAGACATTTGAGAGTGGTATCTATGTCAGCCGGCAAAAGTAACTCTGAATTGATTCTTGACTTCAGCCGACAAGTCTACCCTCAGCTCAGTGAATCTCACAGGTCATGTATGTGTTGGTTAGGGATCCTGAGCAATGCATATGTCACAAAAGTAAATATTTTGCTTTACATCGTGTATTTGACAGTCTAATGGAAGAGGGTATCAAACAGCTTTTTCTGAAAGGACAAATTTATAACAAAATCTTAGTGACTTTCAACTAAATATTTCTTTCAACTAAAATATTTCTATGTGGGTCAGGAAACATGAAGATGTTGGCTCTCTGTTTCTCTTCAGAACTCAGCTGGGTCAGGATGTGAGCAGTTTCTATATGCCTCATTTCAAAACCCAGGAGCAGTGGGCATAGAAGCCATGTTTTGCACATGACATCGGGTGGAGGCTCAGAAATTAGCATTGAACAAAACCACACCAGCATGTTTTAGGCTTTTGCTGAAATATGAAAAATATCACAGCTGCCCACTTCTCATTGACCAAATCAAACCACATGGCTCACCCAAAGAAAAGGGACATAGATGTCTATCATACCTAAGAGGCTGCCTGGCCTAATGATTATGAACAAATAGCACAATCCATTACAAAGTCCTAGCGGAAATTGTTGTTGTCAACAATATAATTTCTCTGGCATAGCTATCTTACAGATATACATGGTGAAGAAAGCTTATACTTTAGTGTGGGGAGGATTAGATTAGATATGAAAGAGTATTGTAATAGATTGAGTAATGAGTAGGGTTCTACTACAGAAGAACATTTTCACAAAGATCCCCTGCTTCCCTTTGCATTCATATAGATGTAGAACTTGTATAGGTAACCATGTAGTTTAGCATTTTAAACATAGGACCCTAATATAACCTGCCATGCAGTTCAGGACAGTATTTTTATCTCTGAGAACACTCTGAGACAGGTTTGGAAGTAGGAGGCAGCCTTTCAGATAATGCTCACAACTATGCCTTATTTTTCAGAGGTGACCAATTAAATGGAAATGCTCTTCTAAGAGCTTTAGTCAATCTTTCATCTTTCCTCACTGGAATAATGTCTGCACTTTTTTTTTCTACTGGTGTCACCCTAGAGGCATTTGTGGGATGTCGGGGCCATTCCAAGCTATTCTTGGCCTGGGTATACAAGCATTATGGCTCCGTGGTTGGACCTGCAGTATGAGTTTCAGCATTCAGGTGACCAGGGCTATCTGTACCCAGCAGTACTCCGTAAGCCATGCAGTGCTGGGAGTTGAACTTAGGGCCTTGCATATACAAGTTAAATATTTTTCTACTTGATTTATCTCTCTGAACTCTCTACAACTTTTTGGAATAGTGAAGTGTGGATATGAATAGGCATTATGTACTACTTAGGCTGATGCCATCTAGAACCAAATCAGCTCTATCTCCTACCATTACAAAACTAGACAAATGGCTTCTTCCATTTCTTGTAACATTTGTCTCAGCACACATGTCTGCAACAGTGCTCAAGAAAGCCAACTATTGTCTCCACTGTTGTCTGAGTTCTTGTCTTCCATTCTTTTTCGGAGTTTACTCCTGTCAGGCTCTCTCCATAACTGCTATACAAAAACAGCTTGATGACAATTACTGGCTTGATCCCTAGTTCCATATATGTTACCTGGAGCCCAGTCAGGGATCATCCCTGAGCACAGAACCAGAGTCAGGAGTAAGCCCTAAGCACGCCAGGTATGACCCCCAAATCAACATTTAGAAATTAAGTAATTAATTTTAAAAAGCACTAATGTTTTCCATATTACTGAATAAGCACCCTGTTCTCCAGTGCTACTGAGTTATTTGCAGTGATGAAATCTAATGGATTGTTCCTTGTCTTTGTTTCTTTGTTTGTTTTAAGGGGAAAACACTCTAGGCTTATGCCTAAACACTCAGGAGGCTTATGCCTGGCTCTGTGCTCAGGGATACACATGGCAGTGACAGGGAACTCTCTGTGGTACCAAAGTCAGAACTTGGGTCTTCTGCAAGGAAGAAAAAAACTCTACCTGCTATACTCTCTTTCTAGCACATGTCTCTTGTCTTTGAACTCCATTGTCATTTAACTCCAGTGGCATTATTTTTTCTATAATTATATAGTCTTGTTCATTTATTTTTTCTTTTGGGAATTATTTACTGATGTATCCAATAATCTGATTCTTTTACCTCTGTGGCTCTTCTAGGTATGAACTCAGTTCCTAACTTTCACATACAGACTCCTGGCATATGATATCAACAGTATACCCCTTAGTATTCACGAATTAATGATCACCAGCACAAATCTCTCCTCTGAACTTTAGACTTAATCTAACTACATGCTTACTTCATTTCTTTAACCAGGAATCTACTAAACATCTTCAACTTAGTATATCCACAAAAAGTGCCCAAATTTGTTTTATTTCTGTTAGTATCACCATCATTTTTCCAACTACTCAAATCAAAATTCACGAAGTTCTTTCTTTCTCTCACCTTCTGCATCCAACCTATCATAAGATCCTACCTTCGAAACATACCAAGAGTCTGTTTCTTACTATATCCACATATATTCCAATCAACTAAAAACATCTCCTCCCTGGATTATTCCACTACCATATTAACAGATTTCTCTACTTATACCTTTACCTTACCCTAGTCATAGCCTAATATTAACACAGTGGCCAAAATGGATCTATTAGAGTACATACTACTGTGTACATAGAATACATTCTACTGTGTAAAAATCTCCACGTTTTCTCAAATTCACTGGGCAAGAGTCAAGATCTCAGTGGACTCCAAAAACCTCAGTCCTCTGCACTGTGACATGATCACATTTGACTTTCCCCTGCCTATTCTATTTGATGCTTTCATGATCATACTGTGCTTCCAGCATGCTGAGATCATGACCATCAAGGCCTTCACACTTACTGCTCTCTTGAGTTGGATCGCCCTTTACTGGGCTGTGCACATGAAAAGTCTCCTTCAGACTCTGTAAATGGCATCTCATCAGAAGGGCCTTCCTCAAACCCAGGGGATTCAACCTCACACTTCCTGTGTCCTCTCCCTGCTCTATTTCCCTCATGACACTTTCCACTTGCTCCCACGGTATATGTTTAATTGTTTGCTGATTGTGTATAACCTCCGTGAAGCCACCAGTCTTTATTTGTTTTGCCCACTGGTATCCTCTCAGCATCTCCAAGGCCAGATAAATCCCTGTAGGATGAGTGGATACTACTCCACGGCCCCCTCATGGCTGTGAGGCAGCACTGCAGAGAGCTGTTACTAAGAAATCTAGCCAGTTTACTGAAATTCTGCTCAGGCTAGATGATCTTCTGTTTACTTGTGCCTTTGGTACTTCCGCAGGGTTCTTATTTTGGTCATATTTCATTTGCCTTACAATACGCTGTATGTAGATATTTGGGATGTTATTATTATAATAAATAGGTTAATGGGTGACTTGTATAGCTGTAATTCTAAGCCCCAAATGTTATATTTTGAATGTCCATATGTGAAATAAATACCATTAAATTCAGTGATCAGAGTCTATGAAGGGAGAGATGATTGTGAAGCTAAAAAGCTCTGAGTCTTTTATTTATTTGTTTAGTACGCAGGGTATACAACATTGTGTTATTGTGCCAGCCATCACAGCCAGTATAGAAATAAGTCATATGCGAGACTGGGGCAATAGCACAGTGGTAGAGTGCTTGCTTTGTATGCGGCCAACCCAGGATGAACCTGAGTTTGATTCCTGGCATCCCACATGATTCCCTGAGTCTGCCAGGAGCAATTTCTGAATGCAGATACAAGAGTAATGTCTGAGCACTACCGGTGTGCCCCCTCCAAGAAAAAGAAATGTTGTATGTTGCATATGTTTTCAAGAAAAAAGTGTTCCTAGAGATAGTGACATAAAACAAGAACTGCAGAAGAAAATGGTTCATAGAAATAATGATGTAGAACAAAAACTTGGCGAACACCAATAAGCAAATAAAAGAAAAACCTACCACAAGCAAAAATCATTATGGGATGTGTTATGCAACCAGGATGCTTCCCAGGGTGGAGACAGAGAATCAAGAAAGGCTTTTTGAAGGACAAGCAAAGAGGTGTATTCCAGGAAATCATGAAAAGGGAGAAATGCAGCAGGAGCTGTCTAAAGTAAGACCATGGATTTTGGGGAGTGATTTTACTGTGGATGCTAATATCAACCGAGTCAATCAAATTTTGTGCAATTGCAAAATCTGTCCATTTGTTACAGCAAGACCCTTCCAAGAGCCAAGAGATCAGTTTCCATTCCCTCTACAGCCCTGCTGTCCCTGAGCAGAAGCGCTGTCAGGCCTGCATATTGCACTAAACGATAAGCCATATGGGACAATAAACATACAGTGAACATGAACAATAAATATGAAAGGCTGTGATTAAATATTTGCAGTGTATAGGAAAAAGGGTATTTGTTTGCAGAGCAATAAGCAAGGGTTCACTTCCTCCTTCCATAGACTCCCATATGCCCTCATGGAGAAGAACTTTTAAAAGTGGATTACATGAAGGGAACAGACAGATGGAGGTGAGAAGGTGTTTCTTAGACTTGTGAGCTCTTTGACTAAAACTCTCAGTAGCCCCAATTTGATCTGAGCATGGAGAAGATTGATGAATCGCTCCCATGCAAGCCCAGCACTATTTTTTGTAAATACAAACCTCTCACCCAAACATCTTGAGCGCTTTCTGTGAGTCGGGCTAAGGAAGAAAGTGTGGCTAGAGATCAACAGGATCTCTTCCCAATATGTCATGATGCTTATTCTTTAAAGACCTTTCACAGTGTATAGTTCTTTTATGATGAGAATTTTTATGAGATTAACGAGCTCTTTCTCAGCTCAGGGTATTATTTCTGGAGGTACACAGAATAGGAAACAGCTTATTAAACAGGAATTTGCTTCCTAATTGAGAAGAGAGAAGGAGCAGCGAGGACCATTTGTGGAGTAGATCAAAACCTTTCTCCCAATTATCCCTTGGTCAGTTAAAATTGTTTTCTAGAAACAAAGCAGCAGTTTTCAGTAGACAGGTATCTCGAATAATAGCAGGAGTTATAGGAGATAGAAGGAGAAACTGGAGACACAATGATTTCTAAGCACAAGCTTTTTGCATCAGGCCGTCTGTCTTCTGCTACTGAAATACCTCGTATCCTTAGAGAAATGACCAGGCTTCTCAGATCTTTGATTGTCTCATCTATAACATGAAAATAATAATAAAAAGTTTCACATATAGTCGAAGAGCTAAATCTGTTCCTACTTGCCAAACACTTGTGCGGTGTCTTGTTTATAGTAGAGACTCAGTAGTAGCTGTGAAATTATTTCATTACATTACAATATGCTATGTTAGGAATGAAAACTAGAATGTATGCTAAGCTTACTATGAAGGAAAAAACAGAAACATTTAAAAGTAAAGATTGTCCTAGAGCTACACAGTAATCAAAGACTAAAAAATATATGCCAGAGAAGAGGGGGTTTAATTATTTGACCTGTATAATCTATATACTGTATATACTATTCAAATTAAATAATATATTATATTAAATTAAATGAATATCATAAATTATAATATAAGCCCTAATATTGGAAATAAATATTATAACTTATAAATCAAAGATATATAAACAAAAGGAAAACAAAAGGCTTAAACTCGGGTCTCACGCATGCACAACATATGACTACCACTGAGTGACAGCCCTGGTTTGAGATGAGCCTGGAAGTTAATTGCAGAGGAGACAGGCCTACCGATGGAGAGCCATGATGGGGGGAAGACCTCCTTTGTTTTAGGTCGCTAATGCTGCTCTGCCAAGGCCGGCACACCAGATATGGTGGGCAAAAGACTACAGAGTCAGAAGTGGTGCCTAGAAGACAGAAAAAGTGCTCAAGAAGGCCCCTCAATGCCAAACCAATAGTCAGTTCCCAAACAGCCATTGCTGTTCTCTCACCTTAGAAACAGACCCAAAGCTCAACTGCCGACAGATAGGTAAATGAGGTAAATGTTCTGCAGTGGAGTGTCAGAGCGAATGGCACATTCAGGTTCAAGGCAAGATCATTAACTCACCTTCCCAGCCAGCTGGCACAGAGCTGGCAGCAGAACTAGACTAGAGCAACCCACCCTCTCCTGCCTGCTCAGCCTCTGCTGCTGAAGCCAGGGTGGACACATCCTGCCTCTGAATCACTCTGCAGTGGCCTTACACTGTCACATATGTAACATGCTTTCTCAGTGGTGGTGGCTATCAAGTATCTTTGACTTCCTTTGACTTAAGCCTTCCTGATGCAAAAGCTATGAACTTATCTGAATATCTAAGCACTTAGGCCTGCTTGTCCTGCGATGCAGTCCCCCCACATCCCTCTCACTATTATGATGTTTTCTCCCTGCCTAGGTATTAGTAACTATGAAATTAGCCATGCTGATTAGCAAACTCTGCTGGTTAATCAGACCCACTAGTAGGGACCTTCAAACTACGGCCCGAGGACCACATGTTGTATTTATTCCCATTTTGTTTCTTCACTTCTAAATAAGATATATGCAGTGTGCATAGAAATTTGTTCATAATTTTTGTTTCTACTATAATCTGGTCCTCCAACAGTCTGAAGGACAGTGAACTGGCCCCCTGTTTAAAAAGTTTGAGGACCCCTGCTAGGGTCATATTAGAATTGCTAAAAACAACATTTTGGGTATGTTTTCATACTCCGATGGTTCAAATGCAGTCACTCACACTGCTTGAAGTTTGTTTTCAGTCAGCTGGGCCACTGTGAATTTACAATAAGCATTAGTGACCAAAGAGCATTGTAGAGGCTCCTGGGCAGGGTTACTCTGTGCTAGAGAGGAGTTTTGTGATGCCAGAGGGCCTGGCCAATAACTTCTCGCCCTCACTCTCATCTGAGGACCTTGCCGCCCCCATTTGATGAGGGAAAGCCTACCCAGGCAGATAGATACTCAGAAATTTAGAGTAGCCCTAAAAAAGACAGATTGGAGAAAGTGAGAGGAAAACATTAAGTCAGGGCAGAACTTCTCTCTACACCTCTTTCCACTTTTCCCTGATAATTTTGTCCAATCCTGCCCTTCTCTCTGGTTAATATTTTCCCTAAAGCCTCACCGGATACAGAGATCTAGCAACATTCAGGCCTAAAATGCAAAAAAGGTTCAGGTGCCAGTCCTGTCTTCACCCCCAGCTCGCAAGATTTCTTTGCTTCCTCTGTGACTTGACTCACTGAAGTCCCCCAACCATTCTCACTACTTTCCTCTCTGGTCCCCTGTGCTCCTCTTTTCCAACCCATGTCCCTTGTCTTTGAAGTCTTCATGTCTCTTCAGTCTCTGCTCCTTCCTTCAGTTTACTTGAATGTGGCTACTCACTCCCCCTCCCACTTTATTTTGCTTTCTCCTCCTTTTCATCCTCATACTAAAGAGGTTCTTTTCTTTGTTTTTGTTTTTGTTTTTGGATCATACCCGGCAGCACTCAAGGGTTACTCCTGGCTCTGTGCTCAGAAATCACTCCTGGCTTTGGGGACCATATAGGATCAATCTGCGGTCCGTTCTGGGTCAGCTGCAAATGCCCTACCACTGCGCCACTGCTTCGGCGCCAAGAGGTTCTAGATATACTAAGACAAAGATGAGGGGAGACTGACACATCTACTGAAAAGGACAGATGCATCTGCAGAAGGGAGTCCCCCTAAGTGCACCCCTCGCTCTGCTTCTCACAGGCGGCCTGGAGGGTTGCTGCCTATTCATCCTGAACCCTTTCTCCAATGGCTCCCCCACATCTCTTTTTGTTTTCACCCAGGCAGGAGTCATGAACTTTATTCTCTGTATTTATTCATCTCTCATCAGGCTCCATGTAAGTTAAAAATGTTCGAGTGGGAAGGGACTGGAGATATTTGCCTCCCACCTCCAGGCCTGCCTCCCCACCACCCACCACTCTGACCAAGTTTCCACACCGCTAACAGCAGCAGGAGAGAAATCATTTTCTCAAGGTTGCTCAGTTTCTTCCTACAGTGTCTGGAAGGCTCCAAGGTCGGCCTGCAGTTGGGCCCCTCTGGGCTGGGAGTCTGGAGTTCACAGCACTTTTCCACACTCGTTTATTTCCAGCCACCAAGCCCCTAGACCCCCCAGGGAAAGCAAACCCTGCAGAAGCCTGAGCTCCCTCCAGCTTTCGCCCCAGGCAGCCCTCAGGCTTGGCTGTGTTCCTGCAGCGGCACAGAGCCCTCTGGAGGACAGCTGGAAACAGGGGCCTCTTAACATTCTGAACAGGTTGGCAGGTCGGCTCTGCCAAGAGGAAGGGGAAGTCGCTCCCTGAGGCCCATCAGAAACAGCAGAATTTGGAGCAGGCTTCCACCATCCCTGCTCCGGTCTAGGAGTTGCAGTCCTCACAGATCACTGCTGTCTTCTCCCATAGGCCCCAACATGGCTCCTGGCCTGACGGGACCCTCTCCTACCTCCCAAGTGCACAGCTGTTCTTCACAGGAACTGTGAAGGGCTGTCTGAGGAGGACAGGGGCCTATGACAGTTCTGTTCTTGTTGACACTTCTGTTTCCTGCTGTCTGCTTCCCCTCAGGATGTCTGGCTGCAAAGCAAGGTTAATAACAGGGTTTCCATGGGGTAGGGTTAAGATTTGACCCGTAAAGCCCCCTCTGATTTTGCCAACCAGGACTTTATAAATCCCCATCTCGAAGAAAGACTAAAAATTGGGAAAAGTCTTAGCAGCAGGTAATAAATAAGTAAAAAGTGAGTCAAACGTGGCACCATTCGCTCAGACAATGTGTATATTTTACTAGTTTTCAGTCTCGCCTGTCTGGGACTCTTGCTGAGAGGTTATTGCCTATCAATAACCGTGAGTGACTAAACTGGACACAGCTCTATTATTTGGTGTTCAGCGTACAATGGTTTGAAATAACGGTAAAGAATGCATCTAATCACACACTGACTTTTCAACCTTACGAAAGCAAGCTTTCTACCAGGGATGCAAATGTCGCTTTTGTTGAGAGCAAAATGTAGGCGGTGATAACTAGTAAGGGTGACCATGAACAAAAGCAGTCTTCAGGATCAGTGTGAGGATTTCAGACGCCCAAGAGTTTTAGTAGATGATGAATCAGCCCAAGGTGGCTGAGACATTAACCCTAGTTTATAGATTGGCAAATCCAGCCCTGAGGTGTCTCCCAAATTCAAGAACAGAGAGGGGCTGGATGATTTTTCAGGTAGAGATCACTCCCAGAAGGGCTTGATCTTATTTATTTGGAGGGGGTTTTTGGCCTCTTGACTAGCTTTTTCAGACTGACTTTGGAGGTGGAGGACAATTGGCAGGTCAGGCATTGGTTTGTTTATGTTCCGAGGATTTGAGAACCCTCTTGAGCACAGGAACTCTATAAATGTTTCTGATAAGAAATGCTATTCTGGTTACCTAGAGGGCTTGAATTAACTTGTAAGGTTATCTGGGTCTGACAGCTCAGGACTCCAGGGCTCTAATTCTGACCAGATCAGTGACTTATTTTTTTTTTCACCTCTGGCCATCATTTTTTTCATTTGGGAAATGAGAGAGTTAAGTGGCATTAGCTCGAAGAGGAATTATTCCTTGTGGTATTATTCTAAACTGAGATGCTATTGAATAACTTAGCTGACAATTTCCTTTTTAATGATAAATTCGAGAAGCGGTCATTGACAGGGTGACCTTTGGCATATTCCTTTACTCTTTCAGGTCCCAACACAGTTGCAATCAGCCCAGAGATAAGAGAGTTTGTTATATCATATCATAACATTATTCTTTTAATAAGCCAACATTATTTTTGGAACACTAATGATGTACTAGGATCATTGCAGATAATGGGGCAATGACATTAAAATAAAGATCTTTTCCACTCAGGAAACTCCTTTGTAGATTTTTTTCTGTTGGACCTACCTCTTTCTTAAAGACCCCCAACCTTGAAATTCCAGCCAATAGCAAAGTGACTTAGTTAAAAACAATGGTAATCATAAAGACGACTTAGGCTTGTACGTGACCTTATATATGTATATATAATATATAATAAAATATATATGATATAAGGCTCATATATACATATGTATATTTATATATGTATATATGGATTGGGGAAAATGAGGGAAGAAGCAATGAAGATTTGGTGAGCTCAGTGTCCCATGAACTGATCAATATACAGAAAATGAGCCCCAGGTACCTGGTGTTATTGGTTCTTTCTCTCACTGATTCATACACTTGAGTACATAGGCCTTAGGGTTTGTATCTAGGTTCAAAGTCTCAGGACCACCACTATTTTTGTTTCCTGAGCTATAAAATGTGGGTTAAAATTTGCATGAGAGAGAGGGAGAGGGAAGGAGAGAAGAGAGAGAGAGAGGTGTCTGTCATAAAAGCAAGCTGGGGAATGGAGTACAGTGGAGAAACTGGAAATGAAAGCTGGTGAAGGGGTGGGTGTTGGAATATTTTATGACCGGAACTCAATTATCAACAACTTTTTATTTTTTATTTATTTATTTATTTTTATTTTTTTTTCGAGAAATAGATTTTACTATACATGTATAGTAAACAACTTTTTAACCCTATATCACAGTGATTTAATATAAAAAAATGCACTCAGACTGGAAAGATCACACAGGACAAAAGGCACTTGCCTTGCATGCATCTGGGATGGCAGCAACTCTGAGAGAACTAGCTGTGCAACTCCTCCCCCCACCAATCAATAAAATAGAATTTTCACTTACTTTGTGGAGTGGTTGTGAGGATTAAATACAAAGTATTTGTAAAATGTTTTAATATTCATGCACAGTACGTAGAAAGCATTGAACTACTCATATTCCTTTGAAGGAGTTGCACTCCTGTCAACTTTTAGGTTGAACCAGGTAGAGAAGGGAAAACTGTTATAGCTTATTTTAAAAAAGGACAATTTTATTAAAATATAATTTATACTCAAAAATGAATAATTTTAAGTATTCATCACAAATGCGTCATCCACATAATATTAAATGACTTTTTTCAACCCCTTGTCCCCTTCTAGAACTGTTACACATCCTTTCTATCACTTGAGGGCATAAGGCATGTTCATACAAATACACAAAATAATCTCTACCCTAAAACTACACTATTTGTGGTTTTTGCCTTTTTCTTTGACTGTTTATTTTTTTTATTTTTTATTTTTTGTTTTTGGGCCATACCCGGCAGTGCTCAGGGGTTACTCCTGGCTCTGTGCTCAGAAATTGTTCCTGGCTTGGGGAACCATATTGGATGCTGGGGGGATTGAACTCAGGTTCATCCTGGGTCAGTCATGTGCAAGGCAAACTCTCAACCACTGTGCTACCACTTCAGTCCTTAACTGTTGATTTTTAGGCCACACCCTACAGTGTTCAAGGCTTACTCCTGGCTCTGTCTTCAGGGAATCAGAGGACCATATAGGGTCCTGAGGATCAAAGCCAGGTTGACCACTTAAAAGGTAAGCTCCCACCCCCTGCATTATAACTCCAACCCCAGTGGTTTTGTTTTAAATGGTTATTGGCTCTTCAGATAAATTATGATAAAGATGCAACCATATTAATCCACTACATATCACTTTGGTGTTTTCCATTTCTTTCTGTCAATTCAGGCTTCCCCTGCCCCTTATGCTATACCAGAACATGCGTCTATTGATGATCTCAACTTTGATTTACCAGAAAATATCTTTATCCCCTCCCTATTCTGAAGAATATTTTTTCTGAAAATAGAATTTATGACTGACGATTTCTTTTATTTTCAGTACTTTAAATTTGTTGTTTCATTTACTGCTGGCCTTCATTGTCTCTGAAGAGAGACATTTAATTTTCTTATCATGGCCCCCTAGTATGTATCTTTCTTGATTTCTTTCTAGATTTTTTTCTCTATCTTTGGTATTTAGCTGTTGACTTTGATGTATTGTGTTATGCTTTTCCTCATATTTATTGTGCTGAAGTTTCTGTGCTTCTCAGATCCATTCAGAAATTTAGGGTCTTGATGAAATTTGAGAAATTTGAGGCTATTCTTTCTTCAAAAACTTTTATTTTTTTTACTCAAATTTTATTATTTTCTTTTGCTAACTCTGGTTAATCATATATATTTTTATTTCATATTATCTACTTGTTCCAGTTTCTTTCATCTTTTGTTCTCTGTGTTTTGGAGATTGGATTATTGATTATTAATCCACTTTATTCGGCTATCTCCATTCAAGCATAGTCAATAGAATTTCTGAGGTTTTTTTTTTTTACATAGTTTTACTTTTATCTTTGGAATTCCCTCTGTTTCATTTTTTTTTAATTTTTTAGTTTTAATTATGAGAACAAAAATGCAAAGAAGGAGGAGAAGGTAAAGTTACAGTGGAAGGACAATTACCCATAAACAGAATTCTCAGAAGTCCCTTTGCTGATACCTTAATTTTGAACTTTCAAAGAACATTAAGAAAAATAAAACAGAACCCATGTACAATACTTTGTCCCTCAAGTCCCCAGATTGTAGTACATTATAACATTTCTTAGCAGTACACAAAGCAATCTAAAGCCATAAATTTATGTAACTCCTTAAACATTGAAGGCATAGTATTTTTTTACATTTCCATGCACATGTATATTAGTTTAAGTTAACCTCAAAAGTTTAAGTGGGTTTTTTTTTAAAGATTAGAGTCAAAGGAGCACAGTAAAAACGGTGTTAGAGTGGCAATTATTGTTTTCATAGGCCCACCAAAATATGAGGGACATGGAAAGGAAAAGCCTTGGCCTAAATACAAGGAGACCCTACCCCTGAAGTTTCCTGGACCAACTCTAGGCTCCAGACAAACTAGTTTGTCCAATCCAAGTCATTGTCTGTAGTGCCAATACACTTTTATTTTCCACACAGTCTCTGTTGTTGGTATCATGTTTCTATATTAAAGATCCTGGAATCTGCATATCCTACATTGAAGTCAGGAAGGTGTGGGGAAATCCTCTAGTTTCACCTCACAATTAAAGGGCAAAGCAGAGAGCCCTGTCCTGTAAGTAGGTTGTTGTTGTTGTCAAGTCTTCTTAGTGTTAAGGAAAGTCTCTTTTGAGCAGGTCGTTGTCAGAGCAGCGGTAGGGTCTTCCCTGGTAGAGGATTGCTTCCAGGTAACGTTATAAACACCTTGGATGTTTTGTAGATAGCTTCCCTGGTTCAGGGGTGAATGGAGAATGCCCATTCTTCTGAGGCCTATGCCAGGTCATTATGTCAATGTTCAGGGTGTAAGGTCCCATTGCCCTACAAGATTTGTGTGTTCCTATCTCTATTAGATAAGAACTTACTTGTATGTATAGTATTTTCTCATTTTAATGCGCCTATGCAAACAAGGAACAATGCCACATGGTGTTATCGGCCCATATGGGGTCCGCAAGAACAAGTCCAACAATCCCCATGACATGATTCAAACATGAGCATTAAACTGAGGGACTCTTTCATCAAAATTCCTTATTGAACAGCTCACAAAGAGAAGAAAAGATAAAAAGTGGGGAAAATCATCACCGTATAAGAGAATATTTAGTAAGAGTTATAGCTGTCAAAGAAATACACATAAAATATTCAAAAGATATATGTGTCCATTTTCTGTCCTTTGAAATATTGGGGGTTGTTAAATCCAGTGCACCACTTTGGTCTGTGATTAGGACTGTGCAGTACTGAAGTTAGAAAGGGTAAATGGGGGTATTGATGGTTGGGGGTGAGAGAGTTAAGAGTAAAAATGAGCTTTGTAGGGGTTTGCGAAAGGGCAGAATACAAAATGGACATTCTGCATACACAAAACATAACTTAAGGATAGGGAATACTATTAACATATACTGTGCCCGCGGGGGCACTAGCCCCCACGCGGTTTTGAACATGTAGACTGGTAAGAAATTGCCAGTGACTACCTTAGTGCAACCGAGCAAATCTCAGCACACCCCAAGTTAGGATCCACCATTTCTGACACCCAGTGAAGGCCTGGAGGCTGAGGGCAGGAGAGGGGACGGTTGGGGGCCTACCAAGGCTCCCAGCACCCCCAAGCTAGGGAGAAGGCCTTCAACCTGGGATCTCCCCCAAACCCCAGATCAAGAAAGGATTCGGTAGAGAACCGGAAGCCAGGATCTGCCCGCCCTGTGCCCTTCCCACCCTAGTGCTGGGGGAGGGTGGGGAAAGCTTGGGGGCCCCTCCAGGAGGAACCACCCAACACCCACCCACCTTTTCTGGCCACCTGGACTGGCACTCAGGGAAGGCCTGGAGGCCGGGGGCAGGAGAGGGGATGGCTGGGGGCCTACCAAGGTTCCAAGCACCTCCAAGCTAGGGAGAAGGCCCTCCACCTGGGGTCTCCCCAAACCCCATGCCGGCTAGAGCTAGCCTCCAGATCAAGAAAGTCATTTTTAATATAATTTACTTAATTCTTTCAAGATGTTTTCCTTGAATTCTTTGAATATTCTTAAAAATTCTCATCTGTTAAACTCAACAATATTTGAACTTTGAATATTCTTATTTTCAGTTTTTTATTGATTTTAAACAATTTACTATTTTATTCAATTTTATTCCTATTTTTAATTCATTGATGTTACTTTTTAATTGATTTTGTTGGCAATGTACCAATAACATACTATTTCTTAATGTACTTGTGACTTTTAATCTGAATGCTAAAATCATGATCAATAAGTTGTAGATACCTAGATTTTATCATTTTCCTATAATGGTTGATATCTTCAGCAGATAATTTAATTACTTACTGATCATTAAAAACTGTAGGGTTTTGTTGATGTAGATCAATTCAAAAAGCTAAGCCCCTCAAGCCTCAAACTCCTCTTGATTGTTTATATGTTTTGTTTTAGACTTTGGAACTACATGGGATAGACTGGGCCTCACCTATAGTAAAGACCTTTCTTCTTGAAGTGTCCCCTAACTTTTGTCCTTGTTGGCTGCCCATGGTATTAACAAGATTTTAACTAATTCTTTCTCCTATGGCAAGGCCAAAACACCAGCCTACCTGACTTCACTTTGCCAAGCACTGCTTAGCCTATATTATTTTCTGCTTTCAATTCGATAGCATATCTATTAGATATGTCCCCTGATAGACCTCCAGAGTTTCAACTTGCAGCTGTCTATCCCAGACCGAAACTATGAAATTGAAGAGGACCCCAACAAAATTCCTAAGGTCTTATATTTACATAGTATCATGCTTTCCTCCCTGCGGCCCCACTTCAGCCATTGAGGCTGCCCACATTCTGATCTGATTTCTGCTTTCTCAGATTAACAGAACTATAGTGGTTGATTTCGACTATCCACTCCTGGTGTTATAGTTTGTAAATTACTCCCCATCAGGGAACCAGAGCAATTATGGTTTTTACTCCCACAAACTTAATTCTCTCAGGGATTACAGTTCATGTAGCTTTGTATGTGCTTTCTATCGACAGTTGCCTCTTAGATATTTGTCCAATTTAAACTGTTTAAAGGGGTTTCTCTTTACCCCATAATAAATGAAAGGAGAAGGATACCTGCTATTTAAATAACAAAAATAGCATGTCTTATGGAACATGTTTTATAATATAACAAGTTTAAATCTAATCTAGTATATATAAGATTATATAAGATAATGTAATAAAATAAATTAAACCAACTAAATAAAATAATGAACTAGATAAAGTAAATAATAAATAATATAAAATAATAAATGATAAAATATAATATAGTATATGTTAGTATCCATTATTAACTACACATTTACTTTGTTTTTTTGGTTTTGGGGTCACACCCAGCAGTGCTCAGGTATTACTCCTGGTTCCACGCTCAGAAATTGTTCCTGGCATGCTCAGGGGACCATATGGGATGCCGGGATTTGAACCAATGACCTTCTGCATGAAAGGCAAATGCCTTACCTCCATGCTATCTCTCCAGCCCCAACTACACATTTACTAAGGACTTATCACCTATATGTATTTGAAAGAAAGAAAGGTATGCTAGGATATGTAGAGAATAACCCAGCAAGTTTTTCAGTCAGAGTGGACTTTCTTACCCAATGTTCTCACTCTTTGGTTTTTTGTTTTGTTTTTGTTTTTTTAGACCACAATTAGTGGTGCTCAGGGTCACTCCTGACTCTGTGCTCAGAAATTGCTCCTGGCTCAGGGGACCATATGGGATGCCGGGGATTGAACCCACATCCAACCTGAGTCAGCTGCATGCAAGGCAAACGCCCCAACACTGTGCTACCACTGTGGCCCAATGTACTCATTTTATTTTTTTTATTATTTAATGTTCTCATTTTAAAAGTGCTGAAATCTGGGCCACAAAATGTCACATGTCTTGTCAAGGTAATGGTTATTAGTTATCATAACCCAACATTTTTTTCTTACTAAACCCCAAATCTCTTTAAAACAAAACAAAACAGGGGCTGGAGAGATAGCATGGAGGTAAGGCATTTGCCTTTCATGCAGAAGGTCATTGGTTCGAATCCCGGCATCCCATATGGTCCCCCGAGCCTGCCAGGAGCAATTTCTGAGCGTGGAGCCAGGAGTAACCCCTGACCACTGCCGGGTGTGACCCAAAAACCAAATAAATAAATAAATAAAATAAACAAAAAATAAACAAAAGACAAAACAAATAAAGACTAAGCAAAATGTTTGGAAAATTTTTTCTCTATGAAGATTGTACGGTGCTTTGGTTCTGACTGACTCATTTGTGGTTTGAGCCAGATGAGGAAATAAATACATTTAGAGTTCTAAGAACATTTTGTTTGAATTGTATATAAAAATTAACTTATGGTATACAGATGCCGCATATGTTGGCAATAATGCAATCTTGGTGGGTTGTGCAACTCCTCCTCAAGAATGGCAAGAGATTAGATAGCTGTGAGTTGCCTGCATCTGATCATATTTATTTGCTAATTAGGTAGAGGCATAGAAGCATGACAATCTTTCAGTATCTCATCCAACCTGAGATTCTATGAGTACATATTATTTGTCACCAAAATTATGAACACATTTTAATTTATTCCCAGAAACTGATACCTTTTATAATAATCAGTGGCTATAACCAAACTGTCATATTATTTTTATTTCCTCTTATCAGGAATAACACTTAACATATTTCCCATCCCCAGAAATTTACTCCATGGGGCCAGAGAGATAACACAGTAGTAGGGGGCATTTGCCTTGCATGAGGCTGACCTAGGCCAGACCTTGGTTCAATCGCTGGCATCCCATATGGTCCCCCAAAACAGGAGCAATTTCTGAGTGCATAGTCAAGAGTAACCTCTGAGCTTCACTGAGTGTGGCCCAAAAAAAACAAAACAAACAAAAAAACCACCAGCAACAACAACAAAAGAAATTTACTTTAAAAAGCTGTAGCAAGGTCTGGCACTCACTAAAAGAATTTGTGTGGTGGATATTTTTCCAACATTTTAGAATATGTTTATACATTTAGAGAACCTGGTTCTGTAAGTGGATGTAATAAGAGAACCTATGAAAGGGGAACATGCCTAAGTAATTTCTCCCTCCAGAAAGAAAAAAACACTTTTTCTTTCCAAAATGGCAAAATGGGATCATTTAGATCAATTGTCCTGCTGAAGACAATTAGAAATGCTAAAAAAATATTCTATATCTCTATTCTGAGAACTGGAAAAGGCAGCTGACTAAAAGTATTATGAATCCTCTACAGAGAAAGATAACATCATCAAAATTCTCAGACTTTTTGAAAACAATTGTTTTTAAAATGAATTAGATCTAGTCTATAATATTATTATGTTTTTTCTAAGGATGACATAAGGAGAGAATCAAGATGAATGAAAATGAGTAGATTCAAGGACAATTGAAATAGATCTCCAAAGGATCTAGATTTTGAAATAATCACATATAGATTTGAAAATATCTGTATTCACTATGTTCAAAGAGATCTAAGATAAGATTGATAATTTCTGAGTCAGAAGATAAGGAAGAGATTAAAATGTGTTTTTTAGAAGTGAAGAATGCAATAGCAAATATGGAATGCATCAAATAGATTTAAAGGAATATTTGGCAGAAAATAAAATTGTTGAACTGTCGCCACTGGAGAAAATACTGAAATTTAAGCACTGAGAATCAAGATAATGAGACATAAAAATAGTAAAATACAGGAGAAAAGAACAGCTATATTTCATTAACATTTTCAAAATATGTTGTTAAGTATGTTTTATTAATGTAGCATATCATCTTAACTTTTTATTAAAGAATAATATATTGATTACCGTGGTATAGAAAAGGGACTAACCTAGATGGACGTGAGGGTGGGTTTCTATAGATACATCTATAGAGATGTTTTGTGATAAATTCTATAACCTATTATCTTTCTTTGTTGTATCTTATGTATTTTTTTAAGTTTTGTAAAAAGAAGAAAATGAGGGGGAAACAAGGGAGGTACCAGGACCAAACAGGTGCAAGACTACTAAGCAGTAGGCTAGATACAGAGGAGACCACATAGTCTAGCTACCCTGGGGGTGAGGGAAGAGGATATGGGTGGTAGGACAAAAACGGAGGTGTAGGGAGGACAATTTGGTGATGGGAATCCCCCCTGATTTTATGTAAATATGTACCTAAAATATCATTGTCAACAATATGTAAGCCACTATGATCAAAATAAAAATTTTTTTAAAAAAAAAGAAGAAGAAAATGACAGGCTTAGTCAAAAGAGATGTGATTTTTATTTGCCATAGAAGAAAGTCATATTACCAGTTGGATAGTAGTAGACAGGGTTGACAAATCTTCCATTTACAGTTGTCATGAGAGAAATATTGGGGGCAGATAATGGCTTGGGGTCACACCCAGTGGTGCCCAGTGCTTACTTCCAGCTCTGCACATAGGAATCATTCCTTATAGTCTCAGGGATCAAAATCTGGCCACATGCAAAGCAAACACTTTACCCAATGATATTATCTCTCTAGCTCCATAGGAGAGAAGGTTAAAAGGCTTGTGGGCCCCTGTCTAGAAGCCATTTCAAAGGGCCCGAATAATAGCACAATGGTAAAGCATTCTCCTTGCACGCAAGCACCACACGACAGACGGCGGTTCGAATCCCGGCAACCCATATGGTTCCCTGAGCCTGCCAGGAGTCATTTCTGAGCACAGAGCCGTAATGCTTTCCACAGTGACTGACAGAGACAAAATTGAATTGGCTTTTGACCCCTACCCCCGAGTAAACTTCAGCTTTGGTACAATTGTTCTTGTTACCTAACCCTTATTTTATTTACCTTTATCAAAAGAGTTGAAGAATTAAATGAAATTTTGTCTGCACACTGCTTTCCACAGGCCAGGCTGAATTCCAAGTAATAATAGCTGTTATTTCCATTGTTCTCTGGATCTTCTTGTCTCCATTTTGCCATTCTTAATTTTCTCCTGAGACCAGACTTGGTTTTATTTTGTTTGGTAAGAAAAGAAACTCAAAAACCTTTCATCAGCATGTTGTATCTCTTCTACTTGTCATATGTATTCATTTTATTACATTAAACACTGGGTAAATTGATACACTTGAAAATGTTAAGCTCTTTTTGGACCAGCTAAACACGGATGAAACTGTAACAAATATGAAATTTGTCAGAAAATCTTAAGAGGTAGTTATGGTCTTTTTCCTTTTGGATGCAGAGTTGTGGTATAAACCATCTTAATTTTATTCTAGAATTCTTATTCTTGTTTTTCATTCAGGTACAATTGACATAAATCATTATATTTTTCAAGTATTCAGGATATGATTCAATATTTGGATATATTGCAAAATGCTCTCCATACTAAATTTAATTAAAATCAATAATCATACAGAATTACAAATATTATTTTTTCTTGTGTCAAAACAGTAAAGATCTCTCTTAGCAACTTTCAAGTATGCATTTGATTTTAGTTGCTGTATTTTATACTATATCTGCAGGACTTATTATTTTTATAACTTGAAATTTTTACCTTTTGGATTCCATCAGCTACTTACTAATTTTCTCCAGCATTCTCACCTTGCTCCCCTCACCCCTATATCTTTGGCAACCAACAAACACAGCTACGTAAGCTATTGTTTCTTTGTTTGAAAATTCCATATAGTAGGGGCCAGAGCGATATAGCACAGTGGTAGGGTATTTGCCTTGTACATGACTGATGAAGAACAGACCTGGGTTTGATCCCGGGCATCCCAAATGGTCCCCCAAGCTAGGAGTGATTTCTGAGCCCGTAGCCAGGAGTAACCCCTGAGCATCACCGATGTGGCCCAAAAAACACCAAACAGAAAATTCTACATATTAGTGAGATCACTCAGTATTTGTACTTTTGACATTGTTACTTTCCTGTAGTTTTAGTTTCTTGACTGAATAATATTCTACTATGTATTAACATTTCCATCTATCAAGGGGCACTAAAATTGTTTTCATATCTTGGCCATTTTAAATGGTGCTTCAATGAACTTAAGCCTGCATATAAGATTTCAAATTATTATTTTCTTTATTTTTTTCTGTTTGTGGGCAAGGGTTGGGTACATATCAGAACAAAGCTGTTGAATCATGGAATATTTTTCTTTTTCAATTTTTCTTAAACTTGATTGATTGATTGGTTTAGGGGTCATACCCGGCAGCACTCAGGGGTTACTTCTGGCTCTGAGCTCAGAAATCATCCCTGGCAGGCTGGGGACCATATGGGATGCTGAGAATTGAACCAGGTCCTCCTGGGTTGGCTGCATGCAGGGCAAACGCTTAACATAACCACTATGTAATATCTCCAGCCCCCTTTTTTTTTTTCAATTTTGAGGAACATCAATAATGTTTTCCATAGCACTGCTTGCTTTACATCCCCACAAATAGTACATCATCAATACTATTTCCTATATTTTTTATAATAGTGAATCTAATCTGTATGAGGACATGGTTTTTCTTATTTTGATGAGTTTCCTGGAAATAAAGTTGAGCACCATTTAATATACATTTCATGTCCATCTGTGTGTATTCTTTGAAAGAACGTTTAGATTCTCTGTCCATTATTTTAATTGTATTTTATTTGTCAAGTCCTACACTTTTTTTGAGGGGGGGGAAAGATAGCACTCAGAAGCATTTAGGGGCTACTCCTTGATCTGTACTGGGGATTTCTCCAGGCAGTACCCAAGGGACCATAGAATAATGTGCTAAGAAAAAAAAATCGTATAATTTTCTGCATGCAACGTCTACACTCAATTGCTTAGTGCTATCTCAGCACCAATTTATACAAATATTTTGTAGGGGAGACATTCTTTTTTGTATTTTTTTTGTTTGTTCATTTGGGCCACATCCAGTGATGCTCAGGGTTTACTCCTGGCACTGCGCTCAGGAATGGTTCCTGGCATGGAGGATCATATGGGATGCAGAAGAATGGACATTTCTGATTCAGTTTATTAGGGTTCTCTCTTTCTTTGTAAGTCTTGCTAATGGTTTATTGATCTTATTAATTTTTTCAAAGAACCAATTCTTCCTTTTATTGATCTCTTGTATTTCTTTGGGGGGATTTCCAGTTTATTCATTCTGTTCTAAATTTTATTATTTCTTTCCTCCTGTCTGCTTTTGGCTCATCTTGTTGGTCATTTTTCAATTTCTTCAGCTATTCCATTAAGTTATTTATGTAGGCCTTTCACTTTTTCCTGATGAATGATTGCAGAGCTATACATTTGTCTCTTAATGCCATTTTTGCACTGTTAATTTTGTGCCACAAATTCTGATAATCTGATGCCTTTATTTTCATTTATTTCTAGGAATGTTCTGATTACCTCTTTGAGACTGTTTAATTTCCAGGTGTTAAAGATATTTCTCCATTTATGTTTGGAATTCACTTCTATTTTCAATATACTATGATCTGAGAAGAGAGTTGATACACTTTATATATTCTTGATTTTATGGAGATAGGCTTTTTGGCCCGGCATGTGGTCTGTCTTGGAGAATTCTCATGTACGTCGGAGATGAATATGTATTCAGCTTTTGGGGGATAAAAAACCCTATGTATAGGGATTAAATCCTTTTTTTACATTTATTCTGTCAAAGCCAATATGTCCTTATTGAGATTTTGTTTGGATGATCTCTCAAGAGGTGACAGAGAGCACTGAAATTTCTTCTATTGTGCTGCTATTGATGTCTTTCTTCAAGTCTATAGTAGTTATTTTAAGTATTTTTCTGTTCCCTCATTGGGTGAATGTATGTTTATGAGTGTGGTTTCTTCCTGATGCACATATCCCATGATTATTAACAAATGATCCTCTCGGTCCCTTACAACTTTTTAAGGCCTGATGTCTATGTCATCTGACATTAGCATGGCCATCCCCTCTTTAGAAGGGAGTTGTTTGCTTGAAGGATTGTATTCCAACTTTTAACTTTGAGTCTCTGACTATTTGCTCTGACTATTCAAATGTTTTCTTGCAGGCAGCAAAATGTTGGATTTGGCTTTCTGATCCATTTTGCCAAAGTGTGTCTCTTAATTGGTGCATCTAGTTCATTGACATTGAGAGAGTTAGCTGTCATGGAATCTTTTGGTAGACATACTGCCATATTTTTGTAGAAGTTTGGTGAGTTAGTTGGTATGTCTTGTCTTAAAGTACTTTCTTCAGTCCTTCCTTTAAAATTGATTTTGAGTCTGTATACTTATTGAGATGTTTGTATGCTTCTTTAAAATCTGAATGAGAGTCTGCTTGAAGTATTCTTGGTGAGGCGCTCGTTTCATTGAGTTTTTTCCCACTGTATTCCACCATTGCCTCCAGGCCTGAGAGACTGGATGTGATAAAACTGCTGTAAACCTAAAGGATGCTCCTTTGTATATATTTTCCTTTTTCGATCTTACTGCTTTCAGTATTCTATCTCTATCTGTGTTTTTTATTATTGTTACTAGAATATACATTGAGGTTGTCTACTAAGTTTTTGAGTTTTGTTATTTCCGTTTGAAGTTTTCTCATTTTTATTCTCACATCCTATTGGAACTTTGGGCTGTCAGTTCCATGGTTTCTTTGCATTACTTGAACATCCTTAATGTTTCCTCTCTAATGTTTCTTATTAGAGAGGCTATGGGCTTAGCTAATACTACTTGGATCTTCAAAACTACTATCTTCATGCATTAAACATGCTGGCATTCTGAGTTGCTTTACCATTGTGATCTTTGGGTGAGGTGGTGATTTTACATGTTGTAGAGGGGTTCATTGATTACAAGAAATGTGCATCTGTGGATCAAAGCTCTTCTATGTCAAGTGAAACTTTCAAATCAAAGAGGACCCTAATGACTGTCAGTCTGACTCAGTTTCTTGGGGGTATTTTAAAATTTTTGAAGTAGTTAGAAATATGTTTAATTTCTTAAATTCTCTTTGTAATAACTTATGGTTTGTGTATAGAAACAACTTATTTTCATAGTAGTTTTATGTCATGCAATTTTATTGAATTCATTTATTAATTCTGATGGGGTTTGTGGTAGAGATATATATCATGTAATCTAAATATAATGCCATTTTCTCCAATTTTAACTTGAATAACTTTCAAAACATGCTTTTTAAATACACAATTGCTCCAAATAATCTGACAAAAACTATGCATAATAAAAATGGTGAACATAAGACTTCTTTGTTTTGTTCCTATCTTTAAGTAGAACTTTTCAGCTAGTCACCATTGAGTATGATATTAAATTTAGGCTAGTCATAAATGATTTGCATTATGTTGAAACACAATTCTTCTAGTGCCCACTAGTCATAAATTAGTGTGGAATTTTGGTAAATATTTGAGATGTAAAATTGTTATATTTCATTTTATTAAAGTATATAAGACTAATTTGCACATGTTGTCATTGCTAAAATAAATCCTACTTGATCATAGTATATGATTTTTCTAATATTTTGTTGAATTTGTCTTTGTTAACACTTTATAGAGGATTTACAAAGCATTCATCAGGACAATTGATCTGCAGTTTATTTTCTTGTGGCATCTTTGTTTCATAACCTTGTTTAATAATTTCTTTATTTAAGCATTATGTTTTATAACCTTGTTTAATTTTCCTTCTTTATTTAAGCACCATTAAGCACAACTACAAGCATGTTCATAGTTGGGTGTCAGTCATAAAATGTATACCCGCTTTCAACAGTGCAATTTTCCTGCCACCAATGTCCGCCATTTCCCTCCTCCCCTAGCCCCTGCCTTTCTTCAAGACAGGCATTCAGTTTCTCTGTCACTATCATTGTCATGGTCCTTGTTCTCTAACTACGCTCACCATTCTTTGTGGTAAGCTTCACATCATGAGCTGGTCCTTCTAGCCTCCATCTCTATTGTCTCGGTATTATTCCTGTACTCTATTTTATTTTTCTTAAAACCAACAGAGGAGTGAGACTATTCTGTGTGTCTCTCTCACTCTGACTTATTTCAATCAGCATAATAGTCTCCATGTCCATCCATGTATAGAAAACTTTCATGACTTTATTTTTCCTAACAGCTACATAGTATTTCATCATATATATACCACTCTATTGTAAATACAGTTGCAATGAACATAGGTGGGCAGAGGGCATTTTTGTATTGTGATTTTGTCTTCCTAGGCTATTTCCCTAGGAGTGGTATAGCTATATCGTATGGGAGCTCAAATCCAAGTTTTTGAGAAACCTACATATTGTTTTTCAGAAAGGCTGGACTAGATGGCATTCCCATCAGCAGTGAATGTGGCTTTCTTCCTACCAACATACTCACCAGCATTAATTGTTCTTGTTCTTTGTGATGTGTGCCAATTTTTGTGACATGAGGTGGTACCTAGTTGTTTTAATTTGTATCTCCTTGATGATTAGTGATGTGGAGCATTTTTTCATGTGCCTTTTGGTCATCTGTATTTCTTATCTGAGGTAATGTCTGTTCATTTCTTCTCCCCATTTATTGATGGGTTTAGATTTGTCTTGTTAAATCCTGCCGTTACCTTGTATATCTTAGATATTAGCCCATTATTTGATGGGTATTGGGTGATATTTTCTTCCATTCTTTGGGTGGCTTTTTATACTAGTCACTGATTGCTTTGAAGGGCAGAAACATCTCAGTTTAATGTAGTCCCATTTGTTTATCTCTGTTTCCACTTGTTTGGACAGTGATGTTTCCTCCTTGAAGATGTTAGTCTCAATGCCATGGAGTAATTTGCCTACATTTTCTTCTATATACCTTATGGTTTTGGATCTGATATCTCATAAACTTGTTTGATATCAGAATAATGACAAGTTTGTGAAATGAATGTTTTAAAAGTTTCCCCTGCTCTCTTCTCTTGCATTTTGACAAAATTTTTGGAAGACTCAATCTTGATTATATTTCAAATGTGTAACAGAATTCGCCAAAGAAGCCATGTGGTCCTGGTCTTATGTCTCTGGGGAGGCTCTTGATTAGTGATTTAGTGTTTTCTCCCTAATAATTTATCTGTTTATATTCTCTGTTTTTTCATTCCCTCTTGTAGGTAGTATGTTTCCAGAAATGTGTTTTTTGTATTTTACAGTCTTTTGACATATAATTGTTTACAGTTGACTCCAATGATTCTCAGTATTTATGAAGTATCAATTATAGTGATTCCTCATTGGATTTTTTAATGAAATATCTTTATTTATAAAATTTGATTACAAACATGATTGTACTTGGGTGGTTTTTGTTTTCTGTGTTTCTGTCTCTGTTTCTTTCTGTTTCTCTCTCTGTGTGTCTTTATGTCTTTCTCTCTCTCTCCCCACTCTCCCTTTTTAGATAAATCTAACCAAAGAGTTTTCGTTTTTTATTCTCTCAAGTATTTACTCTTATTTTATTTGTTAAATTTATTTTTCCACTCTTATTTTAATTATGATATTTGTTATTTTCTTCCTTCTACTAACTTTAGGTTTTGTTTTTTTAAGTTCCTTGAGGAGTAAAAATTAGGGGATTACTTTTTAGGTCTTACTTGTTTCTTGAAAGATCTAGATACTTTCAAACTTCAAACATTTCTTTTAAATTATACAAACATTTTTAAACTATATTTCTAATATGAGAATATTAAGTCCAGACAAGGTTGATATTCATATTTTTATAATTTTTATTTTACTAGGCACAGAAAGGCACCTTATCTTATCTTTTTTTTTTTTTTTTTTTTTTGGTTTTTGGGCCACACCCTTTTGATGCTCAGGGGTTACTCCTGGCTATGTGCTCAGAAATCGCCCCTGGCTTGGGGGGACCATATGGGACGCCGGGGGATCGAACCGAGGTCCTTCCTTGGCTAGCGCTTGCAAGGCAGACACCTTACCTTCAGCGCCACCTACTCGGCCCCTATCTTATCTTTTCTTATACAATCTTTTAGTGATGTTCAGCAAATAATTTGTGAGATGCAGAATTTATTACTATTGGAAGATTCAATTAAAAGTAAATGAAAAAATAATGAATAAGAATCTTAATAAGAACATGCTAAAGTAATAAAACTTGATACTTTAAGAAAGTTATTCAGGCTTTTATCAAGTTCTTTTTCCCTTAATAGGGAAACTATTTTCTGGTAAGAAAGTCGATTAGGCACCTTTGAGCCTCCATGCGACAGAGGATCTCCTTAATCTAAGAGAAAAAATGTTTTTCCTCTGTGTTCCAGATCTATTTTCTTTTTAAGCCATTTAGCTGATAAGTATATTTATATGGGGTGACACTGGGACAATGGTGGAGGGAGTGGACACTGGAGTAAAGGGTGGTGCTCGGTTTGTTATGTATGGAAATTATATTATAAACAACAGTGTAAAAAATGTGCTTGTGGGGCCTGGGAGGGCCTTCCTCCCTCCCTGGAGCAGGATTTTCAGCCGGCAAGGGCTGGCTCCTGGCAGACCTCCGTATGTGCCAGGGGCCTCTTGGCCCGGCCTAGGGTAGGGGGGCCCGGATCTGGGTCACCCGACCCCCCACCCCCTTTCCTCCGGATCTCCAGGTGGGTTCCTGGGAGGACCTGATGGGGCACCCTGGGTTTTCCCCACTCCCAGGCCGGCTCCAGAGATTAGCTTAGGGGGTGGAGTTTGATCTGGGGGGTGGCAGATAGCTGCTCAGTTACACTCAGGCTGTCTCTGGCAATTTCATACCAGTCTACATGTTGCAAACATGAACATATACTCCTCCCAACCATCAGTACCCCAGATTTACTCTTCTTAACTTCAGTAACACACAGTTCTAATCTCAGACCAAAGACATACAGTGGATCTAACAATCCCAGAACTATTTAGAAGGACATAAATTGAATACATATTGAACACATATATCTTTTGAATATTTTATGTGTGTTTTCTTTAACAGCTGTAACTCTCTATATATTCTTCTACCATGATGTTTCTATCCACTTTTCATCTTGTCTTTTCTTTGTAAGCTGTTCAGTAAGGATTGTTGGTGGAATTGTTTCTCAGTTTAATGCCTATGATTGAACTATGTCATGGAAATTGCTGGTCTTGTTCCTATTGCCTCTAGTTGGGCCGATAATGCTTCATGGCATTGATCCTTGTTTGCATAGACACATTAAAATGGGAAAACAATATACCTACAGATAAGTTAATATCTAATAAATCTCAGTACAATGTACCTTACACCCTGAACATTGATATAATGACCTGGCACATGCTTCAGAAGAATGGGCATCCTCCATTCACGCCGGAACCAGGCAGGCTATCTACGAAACATCCAAGGTCTTTTATAGCAATAGCTGGAAGCAGTCCTCTACCAGAAAAGACACTACCAAGGATCTGACATCGACCTCCTAAAAAGAGACTTCCGTTTACACTGAGAAGACTTGACAACAACAATGACCTGCTCTACAGGACATGATTCTCTCTAGTGCCCCTTAAGTGTGAGGTGAAACGAGAGGATGCTCTGCACCATCCTGACTGCAATATGGGATATGCAGACTCCAGGATCTTTAATACAGAAGCATGATACCAACAACAGAGACTATGTGAGGAATGGAGGTGTATTGCCACTACAGACGATGACTTGGATTGGACACACTAGTTTGCCTGGAGCCTAGAGTCAGTCCTGTGCCAGGAAACTTCAGGGGTAGGGTTTCCTTGTATTTAGACCATAATTTTTCTTTCCATGTCCCTTATATTTTGGTGGGCCTATGCAAACAAATGCCACTCTAACACCATTTTTACTATGTTTCCTTGACTCCAATCCTTAAGAAAAACAACCCACTAAAACTTTTGAGGTTAACTTAAACTAGTAAGCATGTGCATGGAACTAGATAAATGTACTTTGCCCTCAATGTTTAAGGAGTTACATAAGCCTAATGTCTTTAGATTATATTGTGTGCTGCTAAGAAATAGTATGTACTACAACTGGGGATTTGAGGGACAAAGCAATTGTATTGTATATGGGTTCAGTTTTGTTTTTCTTAATGTTCTTTGGCTGAAAGTTCAAGGCTGGGATATCATCGATGGAACTACCGAGAATTCTGTTTATGGGTGATTGTGCTTCCACTGTATCTTTACCCTGTCCTCTTTCTTTGCATCTTTGTTGTCATAATTAAAATTAAAAAAAAATTCCAGAAGATGGTGGAATTCCAGCTCAACTTCCTAGTTTTGTTAAATAAAATTCTTCACATTGTAAAAAAAAAAATGTGCTTGTCCAAGAGGTAGGTGTGTGAGTAGGAATAAACCAAAGGACATTAATAGAGGAAGTTGGCACTATTGTAGAACTGATGGTGGAATATTGTATGACTAAAATGCAACTATGAATAATTCTGTAAACCACAATGGCTCAATAAAATTTTTAATAAATCAGGGGCCGGAGAGGTGGTGCTAGAAGTTAGGTGTCAGCCTTGCAAGAGCTAGCCTAGGATGGACCGTGATTTGATCCCCTGGCATCCCATATGGTCCCCCCCCCCAAGCCAGGAGTGATTTCTGAGTGCATAGCCAGGAGTAACTCCTGGCATCAAATGAGTGTGGTTTCCAAAAAATAACTAAAAAATTTTTTAATAAATCAAACAGCAACAAAAATGAAATCTTTGCTTAAGGCCAGAGAGATAGGGCAGTAGCTACGGTGTTTGCCTTACATGCAGCCTACAGGGGTTTGATCCCAGATACTTTATATTTATTCTTATTTATTTATATTTATATTTATTTTATTTATATTCTCCCAAGCTTCACCATAAGTTATTTTTTGTTCTTTTAATATAAGATGTAAAATGTCGAAGGTTCTAGTGTCTGGGGTGAGGCCCCTCTGCCAGCGAGACTGAAGAAGGATAGTAGCGGTGAATAATTTCACAGGCAGTCAGTTAAAGTTTCATTGGAGTCAGTTTGTTTTTTTCCAAGGCCCTATCCTCCACAATTCAGGGGTCCTCAAACTTTTTAAACAGGGGGCCAGTTCACTATCCCTCAGACCATTGGAGGGTCTGACTCTAGTAAAAACAAAACTTATGAACGAATTCTTATGCACACTGCATAGATCTTATTTTGCAATGAAGAAACAAAACAGATACAAATATAATATGTGGCCCGTGGGCCATAGTTTGAGGACCACTGCTCCACATGCATTTCCTCACATGGATTCTATGCTAAACTTTTCAAGAAGCCTCGCTCTGCTGCTTCTCCTCTGTCTATCTATGCTTCTGTCTCTCTTTCAGATGCTCTCCATCTTCCTTGCTGCCTTTCTCTCCTCCCCTCCCTTAGCCAGCACCTTATATTCTTCATTCCATGGATCTGACCATCCAGGTGATACTAACATTTTAATAGAAAGTTTAGGTCACAATCTCTGAGCACAGAGCCAGGAGTAAAACTTGAATGTCACTGGCTGCGACCTCAAACAAATAGAAATAAAGTATGTTTCCTTTGGCCAAGTCAAGGCAAAGAATATGATCTGAGAGTCATCATGCCTCCAGTTTATATCCAGTTCAATTTTAATTTACCATAGATTATTTGTAGTGCTTTGTTGTTGTTGGTAATGGTGATAACAGGGGTAGTAATGATGATGGTGGTGGGAGAGAGATGATTGATTGTGATGCTACTGTCATGAACATATGCTCATTGACTTCCAGCTTATGAGTACAAGCTATGAGTATGAAAATGAGTATGAGTAAAAGTATAAGAGTATGACTATGACTATGAGTATAAGAATGACTGCAATAAAGCCAGGGAGGATGTTTTTAAGATTTATTTATTGATTACTGTCCCAACTTTCTAGAGGAAACATTTAATTTTTTTATAAAGCTCAGATGCTTTACTTATAGATCAATTCCTCTTGGCTTAATTAAATTGTGTTATAGAAATACATTGAAAGCCAAGGATACTTCATCGACTCCTCCAATCCATTGGCTCTATCTGTCCCACATTTTTCCATTTACTCAGCAACCTCTCCACTTTGCTTTGAAGCGCACAACTGACCACATGAACTACATTGGAAAGTTGGCTTGCCATTTGACATCTACTTGGATTCTATCACAGGGAAGCTCATCAGGAGAAAGGAAAATGAGGTTGGGATTTTTGTGTCCCTAGATTATTTCCTGAAAGTCATCTTGGACTGGCATATCACAACACCTCTTAAGATGACCCTTTCACAAGACTACTCTCATTCTCTTTGTATTTATTTTATTTTACTTTCTTTTTGTTTTGGGGCCAAACCTGATGTTGCTCAGGGTTACCCTGGCTCTATGCTCAGAAATTACTCCTGGCAGGTCAGGGGACTATATGGGATGCTGGGGATCAAATCTGGGTCTGTTCTGGGTCAGCAGCATGCATGGCCAATGCATGCTGTGCTATCACTCTGGCCCCTCATTCTCCTTTTTTCTACCATGAATCAGTCCCTTCATTCACTTCATCAGATTTTTCTCCAGAGTAATTTAAGGATGGTAATAGCTCACTGTTTTTTTAACTCTAATGTACCATATTTCCTTTGCCTTATGCCACTATACCTTTATAAAATATATCAAGCATCTTAAACTAGCTTGAATGCACTACTTGTTTCTTCTCAGGCCCTACTGTTATGATGTTTATATTCTACTCCTAGTATTTCTGCAAATATTTTTTGTTTGTTTCTTTTTGAGTTCAGGGGTTACTCCTGGCTCTGCACTCAGAAATCACTCCTGGCAGGCATGAGGGACCTTATGGGATTCAAACCACCTTTTGTTCCGGTTTGACTGCATGCAAGGCAAATGCCCTACTGCTGTGCTATCTCTCTGACCCCTCCAAATAATTTTTGAGTAGATACAATGTGCCGGTCAGGAGGGTATTTGGAATCTCTGTCCTATGAGAGTTTCTGTTTGGGTTTCTGAGCTAGAAGTTTTTAGGATGAGTAACATGACGTAGTAATGAGTAGTGAAGTAGAGGTGGGAATCAATATGTACCCATTCAAGCAGGAGAGAGTAAGGTCAGCTACAGGAGGAGAGGGACGAGCAGATGCAATAAATGCTATGGAAGAATCATCTACATTTGGGGAAATAAGTGTTGTAAGCTCTTGAATATCGATTTTATGGAGAAGACTGAGTTCAGGTTTAGATTTCTGTAGTACAAGGAGATAGAACAACCAAATAGAAATCACTATCATAGAAGAATTGAATGCAAAAAATAGCAAAGAAATATAATTGCACGCTTTAATAAAACTAATTATTATTACTATTGAATCGTTAGGATGGAGTGAACTGGTTAGTTTTCCTGAGAGTTTTCAGGGGTCTCAAACTCAATTTACCTGGGGCCACAGGAGGCAAAGTCGGGGTGATCCTTGAGTGCAAAGTCAGTAGTAAGCCTTGAACATTGGGGGGGGGGTGACCCAAACAACTAAAACAAAACAAAACAAAGGAAGATTCCTCTAGGGCCGGGCCACAAAATGTTGTACGGAGGGACACAAATGGCCCGCGGGCCGTGAGTTTGAGACCCCTGGTTTAGATAGAACTACATAAGGACTAACAGAAAAGGGATTAAAAGGTGTCACTATCGGCACAGCTCACTGTCTATTCTACTGGAAAATGATTTTTTTCTCCCAGTCTTTCCTTTCTTTATGCTTCCTTTGTTTTTCTTGGGCACAATTATTATTAAGAACGATATCACCCAAGTGTGCCACTATTTCAATGTCTGCTAATGCATTCAGTTGAAAGTTCCTTGGATACAGGCAGTGCATCTTTTTGTCTTTTTATCATCCCCCAGACTAAAAGAGGTTCAGCAATAAGGGAAGAACAATGAACTAATTGTGGAATTGGAAAACTAAAATCACAAGTTTATGAAAACAAGGGAGGAAGACATTTCCGGAGGGAGAGCAGTCGTCCATAGGGTTAAGCAAGGCTAGGAAAATAATGGCCGTAGCAAAAGCATGGATTAGCCCGTTGGAGGTTGTCAGTAACCTGAGAGGATGCCAGCTTGGTAAGAGCGGGAGTGATACAGACCTTACTGTCAAGAGGGAAAATTAGTGTTGAGCTGCTCCTACCTATAATATCGCAGCCTTGGCTTGCAGGCAGCAATCTCTTCCATAACCCTGATGGATAGTTTTTATGGTTGCAGGGAGGAGAGATGCTAACATACATCACTTCTGTTTCCCAGTGGTGCAGTGTAGGTATGTGTCTCCCTGTCTTGCCCTTTGCAGTGGTCATGTATTTGGGGGAAAAATAACCTTGCAAAATAAAGAGCCGTGAAGAATCCTATAGGAGCTTCAGGACTGTTAACACACAACATTTTCTGCGTTCAGTGTTATCACACGCTTTACTGATTATACAAGTGAAGTGACAAGAGTAATGTAACAAGGGGACAATTCAATAGCACAGCAGCAGGGCATCCGCCTTGCATGCAGTCCATCCACAATGAATGGTGGTTCGAATCCCAGCATCCCATCTGGTCCCCTGAGCCTGCCAGGAGTAACCCCTGAGCGCCGCTGGGTGTGGCCCAAAACCAAATAGGGGATTCTGGAGGATCGAACTGAGGTCCATCCTAGGCTAGCACATGCAAGGAAGATAGATGCCTTACTGCTTCTGCCACCACTCCTGCCCTGAAAGGTTGTTCTTTTATAAAACACAAGAGTGTGAGACTTATCCTTGGCTGTGATTTCTTTGTGGCAGGCCATTTAATGCATCTGAAGAGACAGCTCTCGTCAACCTGGCCTTTTCAGGCTAATCGCAACAGAATAGTGAAGATGTCATGCTTTATTTTCCATTATTGGTTGTATACTCTGGTCTTGTAAGGGAGAAGTGGAATGATTTATCTCTCTCATATCCCCTTTCCAGCCTGGAGTTTTCAAGTTGAACCCAGGAGAAATGCCGATGTCCCAAGGGTCTTCCTTAAACTTAAGAGGAAAGAAAAGAAGAGGCTCTTAAACCAGCTAAACTCCATCTTCCTATTTTTTAAGATTTTTTTTAATATATAATTTTTATTTGGACCATATTGGCTACATATCTTTCACAGTAGTATTTTAGGTACACAGTAACATTGAATCAGGGGAATTCCCATCTCCCTATTTTATCTCTGCATTTAATCATGCTACTTCCCAAAGCCTATATCCCTAGGAAAAATGGCAACCATGCATACTGAGTAGTTTTTTCATCTATTTTGAGGAGGAATCCTGACATGAGCAGAGACTGGATATCTAGATAGTGTCTTAATCCGTATCTGGAACCATTCATATGCTCCAAGTTCTCTAGCATGGGTCTCATATAAAAATATTCTGGGCTATTAACCTTATAGGTAAGCATCCACTTCTCAGATGTCATATGTTGATTTTCAGTTCCTACATACCAACCTGTAATGATCTTGTCTCCTCGAGTACTTTGTAGCATTTTCTCTCTGGGTTTATCTGGATTTCCTTTGCTTGCACCAACACGAGCAGACAGCCTCAACAAAGCATCGGGCATTTGCTTCATCGGCCATAGCATGGACTATCTGAGAAGAACACACGGGTGGGGAAATATTGCTGTTTTCCAAATTAGAACTTGAGCTAAAGGAGCTGGTTGGGGGACAGCTGTGGGCAGAACTCATAAAAAGAAGCTATTAGGCAACCCAGGCTGTGGGAGCCAAATTCCGTCTTATGGACTAGAGAGAAATCCTGGCTGCTTGCCTTCACACACCAGCCTGGCTTTGGCTAGTTGTCCCAGTCTGGCAGTGAGAAAAGCAGGCAGAAATGAGAAGCCTTTTTTGGACTTGGAAACATCTGGGCTCTTCTGGAAACAGGAGCTAGCCCGCTTTGCCACCTCCACCCCACTTTTCTATAGACAGTCTGAGACTGAAAGACGCTGAGACTTGGGAGGTGGGGAATAGGAGCCTTTAACATAGTGTGAAACCCGCAGGGAAGCCTGGACTGACCTCATTCTTCCGCTCACAAACTCTATAGCTATTAATATGTTGAAGCTTCACTTTTCTCATCTCTAAGACTATTGAATACTAAGGGTTGATACCAGGAAGAACTAGATAATCTAAGTTGATCCAAGTAGAGTGGTAACTGTTGTACTTGACCCATGGGTAAGTCTTGGGAATGGGAGCTCAGGAGCTTGGCATACCAGGGTAATCCTTCACTGAACGTCAAGGCACCTTCTCCAAGGACTTGTTTTGTTAACCTGGAACAGTCCAGAGGATAGAGAACCATCTTTACTCCTTCTTAAGGCACCTCATTCCACCTTCACATAAATCTTGGTCAGTCTTTATTTATGTTGAATCAAAGTCTTTCCTGAATACTCAGAAGTCAAATATTTGTGGAAGTTGCTCCTTTAACAGTTGTATGTCTTTATTATCTATAAGTACCACGAGGCCTACTTTTTGGTTTGTTTTGGGCCACACTCATCAGGGATCACCCTTGCAGGGCTCAGGGGACTTATGTAGTGCCAGGGATCAAACCTGGATTGACCATGTGCAAAGTAAGTGCCTTACCCACTACACTATCTCTTTATCCCCTCGAATCAAAGTCTTTCCTGAATACTCAGAAGTCAGTCCTTGTTTCATTCTGTGGTCATAGAAAATCCATCTAGTCCCTCTTTCTCAAAAAAAAAAAAGTTTAAAGTGTATAAACCATTTCTATTAACTCTCCTTGTCTTGCATTCTCCTAGTCTATAAATCTTTTCTTTTCCTGACTCTATCCACTTCTTCTAAAGAGCATTGAAAAAATGATTTCCAATTCCTTTGTTCTTGTATGTTCTATCTTTTGATTGCCTCTTCGCTTACAGATGCGACTGAGTTCCATGTACTTCAAATCACTACTGAATGTTGAGATGCAAAAATATGGCGTGGCTCTCGGATCTCTGTCAAGCTGAGGCTGAGATTCCTAGAGGAGATAGGAAGGCACAAAGCCAGACGACTCCAGAGAGGGTTCTTTTTAAAATTTTAATTGCTGGCATGTTAGCTTAGACTGTGAAAGGAAGCAGGGGAGCTTTCTTGTAAGTGACATTGGAAAAAGGAGGCATTGGAGGATTCAGAAGGAAAATAACACATTTCAATTGGCTCTGGAGTAAGAATTTTCTAACTGCAATCTAAAGCTTAAGCATAGAAAATGGTGAGAGGCTGGAGAAGAATAACACAATTTTCAGTCTGTAGGTCGAACATATATGTCAAAGGCTCACAGGTCTCCCAGTGAATCTCTCTGGGTAGTGAGGTAGAGATCATTTTCTTCTTTGCTTCCATGTTTTCTAATATTTCAAAAGAAATATTTTTCATTTCTTTATGTTAGCATGGATTATTTATATAATAAAATATATACTGATTCAGCAATATGTTAAAATGAAACTGGCAGCGCTTGGTAAGTGGGCAGAGGGAAAAGTCTAGAGAATTAATTCTCTACCCTGGATGCCCAGGTGAGCTGGAGAGACAGTCGGGGCAATGTTTTGGAGTTCTGACAGCAAGCATAAACTCATAGGCAGCTTTAACTTCTTCCTGGTTTCTCCTCAGCCGCAGCCTGCAAAACCCAGACTCAACTCCTCATTTTCCTTGTTGCCTATGCAGCAAACCTCACTAGAGCTGTCTGATTTGGCTCTTGAGTCACTCCTTCAAGAAATACCAAGTCTCTGCCCTGTGATCAGCCTCAAGCTAGGGCTTAGCCATCCAAGAGCCCACAATTTTTGTCTGGATAAACTCAGCTGTTTGAGGGACAGATAAACTTGATGAAAATGTTCTTGCTCCAATAGCAATGAAGGGGGAAAGTAAGAACAGAGAAGGGACCACTATAACAATAATAGAAATGATTGTCTGGAAAAGAGCTATGTGCTGAAAGAAAGTGATATATATCTATATAATATACATAGTAATATATAGTATATATTTTATATATATATATAAAGTAATATATAGATATATATTACTCCTTTAATAACAGGATTGCAAACCAAGATGCCTAAAAGGAATAATGTGAGGGGAGAAAGGAGAGAAGAAACATGTCTTCATAGAGGCAGCCTGTGGGCAGGGGAAACTGAGGAATTTAGTGTGGGCAATAAACACTGGTGAAGAGATATGTATTGGGACCTTGTGTGACTGTAACTATGAACAACCTTTAAATTCTGTATCTCATGGTGATTTCATTAAAAATGAAAAAGCTGGCAGAATGGTGGCTCAGGCGGTAGGGCATTTGCTTTGCTTGAGCTAACTTAGAGCGGACCACGGTTCGATCCCCCTGGCCTCCCATATGGTCCCCCAAGCCAAGGGGCAATTTCTGAGCACATAGCCAGGAGTAACTGCTGAGTGTCATTGGGTATGCAACTCCCCTCAAAAAAAAATAATAATAATAATAAAAGCTCTTGCTCAAGATCTTGCCATCTTGCCTAAACAGAAAATTTGGTGCTGAGTGATTCACCGAGTCCAGCATATTTCTAGAGCATTAAAGACAAGAAGTAACACCCCCAAAATATAGACTTATTTTCCACTCAACGTTCATTGGTCCAGCAGTTTCAGGAAAAATAAGTCACATCTGATACCTGGAAAACAAATAAATATTGTCAGATGAATCCATTTCTTCTTTGAGGTGTCTACACGTGTATTTGGGAGAAACTTTGAGAGCATGAGTGTCCATCATTCTATGAGATAAGACAGATTCCATGGAAGACTCTAGATGCCATGAAGGAGACAATGATTGAGGCAAAGGATATGACTGCCAAATTTGCTAGGAAATTGGAAAAGGAAGAGAAAAAACACTTGAAGAAGGGAAAGAAAAACACTTTGGCTATGCTTGCCCTTGCCTCTTCAGAAAACAGCAGCAGCACTCCCAAAAGCCCCAGGGAGTGTGAGAAGCCAAGTGAAATGGCCAAAAAGAAGGAAAAAAGTTGGAAGATGCCTCAAGAAAATGGAATGAATGAAGAGCTCTTGATCACTTTCAAAACCTAGAAGAAAATATGTTTTCCAAGGATGAGAAATTTAATTGTGATGATCTTTCCGAGACCACTGGCAGTGTAAGTCTTCCCAAGAGGAAGAGTTCTCCAGAAAAGAAGAAGCCAGAAACAGGTTGTTTCCAAGAAAAATTGGGGGCTGGCGTGGTGGCGCAGAGGTAGGGCATTTGCCTTGCATGCGGCTGACCTAGGATGGACCATAGTTTGATCCCCCAGCGTCCCAAGCCAGGAGCAGTTTCTGAGCTCATCGCTAGGAGTAACCCCTGAGCATCAACCGGTGTGCCCCCCCACCAAAAAAAAAAAAAGAAAAGAAAAAAGAGAAAACATACTTTCTCTTTCAAGAATTAGCTGGTCTGTAACAGTGGCCCCTAGGACACTGGTCACAGCATCAAGAACAGATGAAGCCTCTGTCAGGAGAGATGAAGTCATGAAATTTTCCTATACATGGATGTACATGGAATCTATTATGCTGAGTGAAATAAGTCAGAGAGAGAGAGAAAAACGCAGAATGGTCTCACTCATCTATGGGTTTTAAGAAAAATGAAAGACACCCTTGTAATAATAATTTTCAGACACAAAAGAGAAAAGAGCTGGAAGTTCCAGCTCACCTCAGGAAGCTCACCACAAAGAGTGATGAGTTTAGTTAGAGAAATAACTACATTTTGAACTGTCCTAATATTGAGAATGTATGAGGGAAATGTAGAGCCTGTTTAGGGTACAGGCGGGGGTTGGGTGGGGAGGAGGGAGATTTGGGACTTGGGTGATGGGAATGTTGCACTGGTGATGGGTGGTGTTCCTTTTATGACTGAAACCCAAACACAATCATGTATGTAATCAAGGTGTTTAAATAAAAAAATTATGCATTAAAAAAAATAAAATAAAATAAAATAAAAAAAAAAAGAAAGAAAAGAAAAGCCACATACAAAAAGACTAAAATGACACTACCCTGGGTGACATATGCTAACTGTTGTTTTCTGTATCCCTAATAAAGACCATATCTACCAAGGGAAATAAAAAATTGACAGGAATGTTCCAAGGAAAAGAAAATGGTTCCAAGGAAACACATAAGAGAGGAAACTTCTCTTATTGGGGACCTGGGGAAGGATCTTTTGTAAGTACTAAATGAGGAAGGATAAGGGAATAGCGTGCATGGTGGCCCTGAAGTGAGTCTAAAATAAGACTGACCTCTCCAGAATCTAAAGAAGTGATGGATTCTGGTTTCTATTCTTTTATAAATATTATTATTATTATTATTATTATTATTATTATTATTATTTTGGTTCTTTTAGATCACACCCAGTGGCACTCAGGGGTTATTCCTGGTTCTGTGCTCAGAAATTGCTCCTGGCTCGGGGGTGAGGGGGGAGACCATATGGGATACCAGGGATCAAATTCACATCTATCCTGGGTTAGCTGCGTTCAAGGCAAACGCTCAACCGCTATGCTACCGCTCTAGCCCCTGGTCTCTATTCTTATAGAAGACCATCTGCATTGTTTTCTGTTTGCCTGAGAACATGATTATGGAGCTTAATAATAAGGCCCCTTTGGTGTGTGGATGGAGGAGAAGGGGATAAGAGCCTCCAACATTTCTGAGGAGCTCTTTCCCAGTGTTCTCTCCTCAGCAGACACCTCTGAAAGTTGCTTTGCCATTCAGTTTTGAACTTTCTCCATGACTTCGAATACTTTAACACTAATGTGTGTACAACTTGCTAATTAATGGAATCATTTGGATCCGAAAACATCTTGTTCTAATGGGAGGCTGCAAAGCACTCTCATTAATTCACAGGTAAAATCATTCCAGCTTTTCTCTTCTCTTCTTTTATTTATTTATTTTTTGTCCTCTCCCCAGCTTGACTTAATAGCTAAATGAAATTCTTCTAATTAGCCTTGTGAAAACCACTCTGCCGGGTCATTGGGTAACCGTGACAGCCTTCGAGTCTGAGAGAGGGTCACTGAGGCTCTTTTTCTTTATCAAGGGCAGAGAATGGCAGGTGAATAGAGGTGAAGTTCCTGACACAAAGAAAAGTGGAAGGATATCTGAGACTGGGTGGCCAAGTAGAAATGGTCAGGGCTCCTTCTGGATACCCTCCAAGGCTGGGAGTTCTTAGATTATGTGTGTCAGATACATAAGATATTCGGAAAGAACCTCATTCCCCCTGTTTTAAGATGTAGGGACTGTAAATTAGCTGTCAATAGAGATCTTCCTTGAGATTGGGGTGTCACTTGAGGGTGACTTACTAGTGACTTACCTCCCTTCTATTTGCAAACGAGAACTTGTCACATCCCAATGAGCAGGAGTCTTAGTGTGTTGGGGCTGGTCCCCTTTAAACAGCAGTACTGGCCATTGGGGTATAACGACAACACCCATGGCTAAATAAAAATTTTGCCTACTCTGATGTTTTTCCTTGAAAGTATCTGGGTACTCAATTTTTTAGTAATATGTACACATCAAAATTTCCCATTAAATCACGGTTGAACTTAAATCCCATTCCTTGGCTGTGATGGCACTCCCATTGTGTAATAATCCTCTCAAAAAAAATCCATCTCTAGATTTTTTTCATTTTCTCAAACTGAAATTCCTTTCCTATTATACACAACCTCCCTTATTTGGGTTACTTTTTAACAGAAAGCTATAATACTCTTCAGATTTGGATCCCATGGAGATGTGACCTTGAAATAGAGACATTCCTCACATGATATAAAGAAGTCTTCATAATGCTTTCCACTGTCTCATGTGATTGTACCAAATGTATCTTGGGGTATTCATTGTTTTCTACAAGAGAGTTATGTCCTTCCAGCTGCTGATGTCCAGGCTAATCTATCTTTCATAGCAGATGAGGCAGCCATGACCCTACTCATCATACCTTGAATAAAAGAACCTTGGCTGTCTCCAGTCAAAATGAATTCTCTCTGTACCAAGACAATAATCTTAGAGAGTATGTTAGGCTATAGCTAAGATGGAATATGAACAAATTGGATTGTGCTGGATGAAATAATGTGTCTACTCTTTTCAAATGCATCATTTGCCAGTCCTTTTATTTTGATGTCCCTCCGGGAGAGATTTAGAGTCAGACAAGACTGGGGTTTCTATCCCCATACTGTCATTCACCTGCTGCTCTATGACCTTGAGCCTCAGTGGCAACATCAGAAACCCAGGACTCATCACATATCATCAATCCAAGTCACTGAAATGGTCTGAGATTGTATCTGCAATGGCCTCCCAAGAAAGACTCAGTCCAGTTTCTGATAACTGATTCCATCATGTTGCTCTTTGTGGTTTTGTCATTGTAGGTCTCCAGGTAGTTCTGAATTCCATTATCAAGGCCATGGTGCCCCTGCTGCATATCGCGCTGCTCGTGCTGTTTGTCATCATCATTTATGCCATCATCGGTCTGGAGCTCTTCATGGGGAAGATGCATAAGACCTGCTACAACCAAGAAGGCATAACAGGTAAGAAAGGATGCTGAGTGACGAGATCTCAGAAGGTTCACTGGTTCCTCCTCACTTTCTACCCTTCTGGAACTGCTGCCACCATGTAGCCAATGATGCTGGGGCATCTCTCAATTTGAGCTCCACACTTATGTACCAGGCAAAGATTGATATTCTTTCTCTTAGGTACGATTTATTTTTCTCTCATATAGATCTCTATGTAAAAGCTTAAATGCAAGCTTCGTTAAGCACCTCTAAACAATTGGTTAGTGACTGAGCCAACTATTCGAGAAGCTTCCATTAGCCATCCTTGAATATTTTAATTCAAGAGTCAGGACTAACCTGGAGACTGTATCGAATTGCTCTGTGCTACTTTGGGGTAATCAAACTTCTTTTGGGAGAGCACCTTTGACTGCCACCAATAGACTTGCCCCATCCAAGCTCGGACCCTTCCCCTACAGCAGTCTTATCCTGGTTTTCTGCTTTTATCATGTCTTCTTTTTAGCATTTCATTCGGAGGCACAGGGTGGATGGAGAACTGAGCTGGCATGAAATCCCTTCCTTGGTGTAAGGAGACTTTTTTCCCTGGGAGAAGATTTAACTCAGCCTCGTGACTCCACAACTCTTTCCTTTTGGAGGCTTCTCCCTCTATGATCCTTCCATAAATCAATATACTTAACAAGTAATGCTAGCTCATTAAGCACTGCCCTAGAAGACATGGAGTTTTTGGCTGGCAGGATATGCAGCAAAGCACTGTCTTAAGTTACTAAACTCTTGACTTGACCTTTAAAAAACATTTAAAAAGACATTGACAAGGCTTTTAAACATAAAGTAAATTAACACCAAAAAACTAGTTGAAGAAATACCCCTCTGAGAGGTTGGTGGGGTTAAACTTCTGTGTTTTTTAAAGCAATACGATCCTTCATCTTAGCACTTGGCATCTTGATGACGAACCAGGAGTATCTGAGTGAAACATTAAAGAAAAGCTCATCTCTCTCTCTCTCTCTCTCTCTCTCTCTCTCTCTCTCTCTCTCTCTCTCTCTCTCTCTCTCTCTCTCTCTCTCTCTCTCTTTCTCTCTGCTGTTTCTCAGTCCCATCCAGTCCTGACATGAAATTAAAACCAACTCATCTTGCTTTAGGAAGTGGGGTGCTTGAAAAGGAATAGCACCTATATAATAAGGAAAATAAAATGTATCATACATGGAAGAAACCAAAATAGATAAACTAATCTGAACATGCTGCTTCTCCTGGTGGGTTAACTAGGTATTTGCAAGATCTTTGGGTCAATATTCAATATCTACAGTTTTTTTAAAAAAAAGAAAACACCATAAATACCAGATAATTGTAACTTTTTCGATGGCAAGTCTATTTACAAGGAGATCTTTGTTTCACTTTCAAGGGAATTGACATTATTGGGGTCATAATTAAATAAATTAATGACATTTTAAAAAATATTTTAAATTAGCCTGGCAATAGCTAAAATTTGGACATTTCTAGCCTTTTGTAAAGAAATACCAAAAATGGCCTAAGGCCTGAGGCTTAAAACATCTGCCTCTAAGCATAAGGCCATGAGTCAAATCCCTGAAGAGGCCATATTCACTGAGCATGGTCCTGGTAGTTCAGGTGTGAACAGTTCCCTGAGGCACCACAAAAAAGTTTGTTTGTTGGCAGTGCAATCACTAATGAGCATCACAACTCAACGAAAAGTGAATGAGGATCAGAGTTGGAAGATGTGACATCCTGCAGGCTGTACTACCAGAATGTGCGATCCACCCGCCATGTCCAGTTTGATCTGTAGCTAACCCTGAAGCAATGCCTTTATGTGACCCAAGTGCCTTCGTTAAAACACACTCTAAAACATGCTGAAATGCAGACTGCAGCATATTTAAAAGGTCCTTTTTGGGGTTGAAGTCAGAAGCAGCCTCAAGTAGGTACTGGGATGTGAATGTTGAGTTTCTGAGAACTCAGTTGGCCATTAAATAATGGGATGGCCATTGAAAATAGGATGAATTAAATAACTCAGTTGGTCATTGAATAACAGAATGATTCATGTCATCACTGTGACTTAAGCAGGAGAACGGGAAGTAGTGAAACTCTGCCATAGAATCAGCGAGGTAACTTTGTTCTGCAGCAAAATGTGTATGTACCACTGAATTCTTTGAACCTCATATGGTTTCTCTAATACTATAAGGAAAATAGCAAAAGTGTATCTTTTGGTGGCAGAACCTATGAGATTAGCTAGCCACCCTGAGCCTTGGTTGGAAGAGCACCCTGGACTGTGTGGTGAGGCTTTTCTAGCTGCAGATGACCTTGAAAGGCTCAAGATGGGGACTGTCCTCTGCAACAGTCACACACACAGTTGGATGAAAAGGTCACTTAGGATCTGCTGAAACTTTTAGTGATGGGCCAATTAAAGCCGCCAATTGAGGAAAACAGTAAAATAATCTGAGGCAGTACATCCTTTCTATCAGAAGAGGTGTTGGATTACTTATGTAATGGATTTCACTTTTACCCTTCAAATCTGAAAAAGAAGTTGACTGCCACCATGGAAATGACAAGCCACCAGATGGCAGAGCCAGTATGCTGAAGGACAGAGACTGAGAGAACATGCCATTGAGAAGTGATGCCAGCTTCCACCAGGAAGGAGACCTTCCTGCCAGGGTTGGGCAAACTCCCTGTTGAGAAGAACTGAACTCAAATGCAAAGGACTGCAGAGGCCTTTCCTCTCAAAATTCTGCTATTAGGAGTCATTTGTTTGCACTTCTCAAATCTGCCAAATGATGTCCATCCAAGTACTGACTGCGTCATGGAGCCTGGGAAAGCACAATCAATACCACCGTCATGGGAGGCTCTTTCAACTACTTGGTGAGAATAACAAGGAGCAAAAAATACACAGGAATATGAGCAAAATGCCCTGCAGCCACAAAAAAGAAGATCCAACATGAGGCTTTGAAACGAGTCTCATGTGTGCCAGAGTTTTGCATTATCTTTGGAATGGGAGATTTAAAACAAACACCAAAACACACAATTTAGACTTTGAAGGCAGGCTAGAAGTATCGCAGCTATAGTGTTTATTTTGCAGGTAGCTGACCCAGATTCAATCTCTGGCACTCCATACTGTCTCCCAGTCTACTAAGAGTGATCCATGAGTGCAAAGTCAAGAGGAAGCTCTGAGTACTGCCCGATGTGGCCTAAAAACCAGGGAAATAATTTAAAGTTCGATTTCCTTATTTTCCCACAAATGTAGATTATGCAAATTCTTGTACAAATTCACCACTTTTGAATTGAATTTATATCAATTTCATTTTTTGTTTGTGCTTTTTCCCAGTGCTACTGAGGGTTTACTCCTGGTTCTGTGCTCAGGGATCACTCCTGTCAGATTTGGGGAACCACATAGTGTGTTGGGGATCAAATCCTGGTCAACCATTTGCAAGGCAAATATGCTCCCCTCTATACTGTCTCTCAGGCCTCTCAACATTCTTTATACTTTAAAATTACTTCTCAGTCTATGAATTTTATGTACTTATAAATTTTAGAATACATTAGACTTTGAACTTTTTTCGTAAAATATTCAGACAAGAAAGCCAGAGAACTGTCCAGGTGAATTATTGTGCTGCTTCTAGACTGCCCTTGCAGTACCCAGAAGTTATGGTCTCAAAAGAAGCCATCCCCCACCCCCAATCCCAGGGGCCTTTGCAAGACATTTTCTCTATTCCTCGCCATATGCCCACGCCCTTTGTTTCTGGTTGTCCCATCTGTTTGATGATTCTCTAAGCCAGGTCACTGAATAGTTCTCCTAAGCACAGGAATTGCCCCTGAGACTGGCAAGGAATTAGTTGGCTAAATCCTAAAAATGCAATCGTTCTCCTATTAACTCCTTAAAGGCAGGTCCTTCCAAAGTAATTGATTTTGCCTTTAGTGAGTTCTTCTTGAGTCCTCTTCCTGGCAGTCTCCCAGGGTTTCATGTTCTTGTTGCTATTAACTGGACTTTAATCTTTGATTCCATTCTTTACCTCAAATTTAATTTGGATGTCTAGAATAACCCTCTTTGTTTCTGTTTTAAAATGTAATGCCCGGGTTGCTTTGTTTCTCCTACCTCATGCTCCCACTTTCCTCTCTTGGCACATTATGGCTCTGCAGAAGAAAACCAACACATTTCCACCTCCGAGGGAATTTTTTTCCCCTTCACCTTTGAGTGCATGCCATCAGGACCTGTTTGCTCGTGCCGCTTCACATTTTTCAAGTGTTCCCTTCAGTGCTTTTTATAGATGCCTATTTTCATAAGATCACCGTTGCTTTTTTAATTGTTCTCAAATCTTTTTATGTTATTATTCAAGACAGATCTAAAATAGCAGAGTGGCACCAAGCCTTTCGATAATCTTTTTGAATCATGTTCATTTTTCTTGTATTAATGAGATGACTTCCTCTGGATTTTATTTGCTTTTCAACACATATTTGCAAGAATTTCAAATACTTTTCCTTTCCTAGGAAACTCACTTTGACACTGGGAACTCACTTGGACTACCTTTGCCTTCTTTCTGCCTGTTTCAGGAATTGAGAAAGCAGGGAAAACTGCCTGCAAAAGTTACCACTGCCACTTATATCCCTCCTTCCCATAGGCTCGGGAAGGCTGTACTGGTGAAAGGACTGTACTGTTTATTACTGAAACCCAACTATGAACATATTTGCAATCATGGTGCTTAAATAAAGATATTATATAAAAAATGAAAAAAAGTCTGGAAGAAAGTTAGCACACAATGATAAACAGCATCTTTACTGTATGCATAAAACATATTAGGAGAAAAAGAAATGCAAGTTTTTCTTTTTCTATTTTGCTTCATTCTTCATTTCCTTCCAAACCTTTTATTATACTTTCTGAACATATTGCTCTTGAAATATCACAGGAGAAGCCAATTGAATTCACAGGCTCTTTTCCTTCTTTTTTTTCTTTTTCTTTTGTTTGTATTTGGTCACACCCAGCAGCGCCCAGGGACTACTCCTGGCTCTACGCTCAGAAATTGCTCCTGGAAAGCTCAGAGGACCAAATAGGATGTAGGGATTCGAACCACCATCTATCTGCATGCAAGGCAAATGCTTTACCTTCATGCTATCTCTCCGCCCCCCTGCTTGTTTTTCTAATCTCTCAACTCAATGTTGAAGGTTCTTTTATTCACCTTTCTATGGATTCAACAGATTTTATATATTCACTTTTTATTTTTCTGAATTTATTTTATTTGGGTGGCCTCCCTTCTGGGGAACCCTTGGCAATGTTCTTATTTTTTTCCAATTATTTTTTAAATAAATTCTTTAATTGAATCACCAGGGGATACACAGTCACAAAGTTGTTCATGAATGAGTTTCAGGCATACAATGTACAACACTCTTCACGAGTGCACATTTCCTGCCCACAATGTCTTCCATTTCTTCCCACCCTCTCATCTCTTCCCCTTCTCTGTGGGGAAGGCCAATCAGACCCCTGGTGATTTTCACATCCTGAAAATCCAGGCTGATATTTCAATGAAAAGTTCTGAAGATACAGTGCTGCACAGACCCTGCAGTATTGGAAATTAGCTTGGTCACCCCATTGTTGCTTATGGTTCTCAAGGACCACTCTGGTTGTGTTTTTGTGGCATATCCAGGTCCCACCTGGCAATGTTCGGGGGACTATGTTGTGAGCATGTATGTAAGGCATGTGTCATGCTCCCTGTACTCTCGCCAGCCTTTTCCTTCACATTTTCTTGCCTCCCATTTTTTAAATTCACATGAAAGTTTCCATATATTGTTAATTTCTTAAATCACAAAAAAATAACAGACTAGTGGTGATCTATTTGGCTGGATCCCTCCTGGAAACTCTCCCTGGAGTAGGAAAATTATAGGGATACTATCATTTTCTACAACAGTACAGGAACCAGCGATAGAATTTTATGTTGGGTCACTGGATAGAGATTCACACACCACCTGAAGGCCAAGAATACGTAAGCAAGAGACATAATTCACAGTAACCCAGACCTGGAAACCATCTTAATAATCTTCCACTGGCCTATGTTAAATTATACTGCTCAAGAACAGAGAACAGACCAGACTGATATTTTCAGCCTCATGAATGAATGTCAAAATCTTTACCCAACATGAAAGAACATGGGCACAGAAAACCACAAACTTCATGATTCCATTTATAGGAAATTTCTCGCAAGTCAACACCGTGGAGATAGAAAGCAGGTAGATCAAGTTGCTAAGGGATGGGAAGAGGAGCAGAGATAGATTGCAAACAATCAATCACACTGGAACTTGGGAGGGTGATGGAATTGTTTTTAAATAGATTGTGGGACAGCTATTCAAATTTACTAAAATTAAGTGACTATAATTTTATGATGATGAATTATAAGGCATGTAAATTGTATTTTTAATAAAGCTGCTAAAGAGAGAGAAAAGAAAGAAAAAGGCAACAAGAAGCAAAGCCAAGATATATTTTCAAATGTACCACTCAATTTAATAATCCTAAAAACTATCTCTAAGGTAAAGATTAATGATATTTTTCTTCCTATGTTCCTATTGGGATTGAATAGTTCAGATTTGAAGCTATAAAATGAGTCAGGCAAGCAACTAATACCCCTAAATTTGAAGATACTGGAGACTGATGCTCTTCTGGTACCTACCAAAGAAGAAAACATTCTGAGTTGAAGAACTACAAGCAAATTCTTCCTCTGAGGACATATTTTAATTCTTGTTGGAAGCAATTACTTTTTAGAACAAAGATCTATTCTTTTTATTACTGATGCTTTCTATAACCAAGAGACAATGTCCTGCTTTTTATAAACTTTTTTCTTAAATTCTACCTTTCACAGCTGGAGCCAAGACTTTCTTTATATTTTATTACAGTGAAAATTCTTAGTTCAACTAAGTTTTATTTCAATTTATAAGTGATCTCTCCACCAAAACTCTAAACTACTTCTTAACACATCAATGTTCTAGTAGCTACTCCTAACATTTGAATGAGCCACAGTATTCTTAATATTTGTCATGAGCACTGTGCCAGTTAGGTCATACTGTCTCCAATAAAAATGAATTAATAAATAAGAAAATAAATAAATAACCCCCCCAAACTCTGTCCCTGTGTAACACTACCTCTCGGTCTCAATTAGAGGTCAGAAACCACTCTTCCCTTCTGATAGCTGTTACTACTAGACGGCAAAGAGCTGTGAAAGTCCACCTACCATGCTTAAAATATTCCAGTATCTGTTTAGAAAGTGCCATCAAGATTATTGCTAATACTTTCTCCCTATAGTGAGATTACTTTTGATCCTTTTTCTAGATCAGGCTTCTACCAAAGAGTCACTTGGATCTCTGGTAATGTATCAGGTGATAAGTGGTGGACCCATAGATGGGCAGAAAGTGTTCTTGAATGGAATATGTTCACTGCTTATGGAAATGAGATTTCATTGGGCCCTCACTCTCAACTTTGGTGCTTTGATGGAAATATCTTTATAGTCTTTACTATCAGTAAGGAAAAGGTGGATGCTTGTCATATGCTTCATACTTCAATTTTTATTGATCATTTGTCATCATTTTAATGTTACCATAGAGTTGTCGATAGCCCGACTAAAGTTGAAACCAATTACTGAGCTTAAGAAAGAGTTTTGTGGGGTCAGAGAGATAATACAGCAGAAAAAAAAAAAACACTTGTGCATCTTGCTCACCGAGCAACCCACTTTAGTGCAGAACAAGGAGTAAATCCTGAACATCACCAAAACAACGAGCACCCCAAAACCAAAAAACAAAGAGAGGGTCCACAACAATAGTTTGAAATTACTCAATTTCTAAATTGATGACAGGATACAATGTATGTCTAGTCCCTTAATTGTTTAACTCTTATTAAATGGGGGGAATAATGAATGTTGGCTTTACATTATTGTTGTGATGGTTGTTTTGCCTAGCCTGACTACTTTGTCCTTTGAATCTAATCTCTTAATTTCTCTCTCTTTTCTGTCCACCTCTCTCCCTCCTCTCTGCCTCTATGTTTGCCCTTGGCTCTCTGAGATGTTCCAGCCGAAGACGATCCCTCTCCTTGTGCTCTGGAGTCAGGCCACGGGCGGCAGTGCCAGAATGGCACTGTGTGTAAGCCCGGGTGGGACGGGCCCAAGCACGGAATCACCAACTTTGACAATTTTGCCTTTGCCATGTTAACGGTATTCCAGTGCATCACCATGGAGGGATGGACCGATGTGCTCTACTGGGTATGTAACCAGAAATTGGACCAGGCAGCGAACCCAGATGGCTGCAGGGCCTTCTTAGCATCTCTATTTCCCATGATTTAGAGGTCAGACACACATCTCAGAAGGGTTGATGAGTATTTTTGATTTTGTCCAGGTCCTTCCTGAGAAACAAAGCCTGAACTCTTCACTCTAATGAATAACCACCAGCCAAAGAGAAATGTTATTTTGTCCTACCATAATGGAAAATGCTGGCATGCTGTGTTTCTCTGTGAATGAGTTGGTAAACTCTGAAATAAGGCGTATATTCAACACCTCTTCTCATTAGAGGCCTCTAATCCTTTTCCTGCCTCTGTCACCAAAAAGGTGACATAGGGGGCATAATTATTAATTTTTGAAAGCTAAAGAGATAAGTCAAGTTTGAACTTACATATAGAGAAGATATCAAATAGAAATTCTAACATTTTTATTGAATTGTTTTTCAATGATGGCATACTATTACATAATTTTTTTAATATTATACTTTATGTATTATATTAGATATTGTACCGAACTACTTTCACAGCTACAAAACACCCATCTGATTATGTGATGCATATCAAGAAACGTCACTTTCTGGTTGGTTGCTGTCAACAAATCAACAGCAAAATCTGTCTTTTTCTGTAAAGATGCCTCATTGATTTTTCCAGCAGCCAATGTTACTTTACCAACTTCCAACTCTTGAAGAGCCAGAATTTTATACAGCCGCTCCCAAAGGGAAATCCTCACTCTATATTTGAGCTTTCTCCATTCTGGCAGAGTTGAGCTTATTATCTGTAAAAACTCCAGCAAATGGTATTCTTTGTAGAATATCCTTCTTCAGCGTGGGAAATTACTTGCCAGGTTCTCCAGCATTTGGGTAAAAATAATGCCTCTTGCCAGTCTTCAAAATGCCTTCTCGCCCAAAGTTTTGCAAATAGTCAAATCTATTTGGCCATCCTGATAACATTTAAGAGTCTGCTTAGGGAACAGTGTCTCTGTAGGAAGGCAAGGAGTGAGAGGCAGAGAACAGCACTCACGGAGTAGGGCTGCCAGATAAAACGAACCAATGCCAAGAGAGGTGTTGACTTTTTTTCTGAATCAGAAAGAATTTTGTAACAGCACAAAGATGTGATACAGGGTAGTGTATCTTCTCTCTCTCTCTTTTTTCATATAAGCACCATGTCCTATTGATTTAAAAACCCTCTTTTCCTAGGTTTTAATGTTAGAATCGATGTGAAAAAACCCTGTGTTGCTAGGAAATGTGTTCCTCTCTGCAAAGAACTACTTGAAACTTGTCTGAGTACCTTGGACCCACTAAACATTTATTGAGCATGACTTGCATGCTAGCGATGTTCCTAGGTCTTGAGGATTTAAACATAAATAAGCAGTAGTTCAGATGGAAAGGTCAGTCTAGGAAACTAGACTGAATTTTAAACTGCACAGTAGCATCCCAGCTAGAGCACTTGCTGGGGTCTATGTTTTGATACTCACCAAATAAGACAAATCACTCCTCTCTCCTCACTCCAAATGAAACATTAGAAAATGCTTCTCAAATCTCTGCTCCATAATAAATGGGCATTAGGTAATCTATAACATAAAGAAAAATTGTTGGATGTAATATGCAAGTGTTTTTAATTTAGTGGAACAGAAAAAATTCCTAAGGACCCCAACTGGTGCTAAATGATTGGATGGATCTCTATGACTAACCAAGAACAGAAACATTCTTCTGTAAATAGATAGCCTCAGCCTATAGATCATAGAACATATGATTGTATGGAGCTGTGCTTTGGGGCCTCATCACATGAGCTTCAAACCCATGCCTTAAGTTGCTATGGTAACGCCTTCATGGCATCAAATTGAGGGTAGGGTGGCAGCGGGTGGGTGGGTGTAAGGTTGCAGGAATAGGTATAATTTACTTTGTTGATGGCCCTAATGTATTTTTGTGATCTTCGTTCATCATCTCCTCCACCCTCTCTCCTCCACCATAAGTCATTGATACTCCACCAGCCAGATGTGGCCCAAAGAAATAGTGTCATAATGACAGCAAAAGTGGGGAAGAAGAAGAAGCATGCAACTGCAACCACCAATTTGCAGCAGCTGTGTTGTGCTTTCTCTCCTGGGGTGTGTGTGATAGAGCTCAGACTGGGAATGGAAAAAGTGTCAGAGGTGAAGCAACAATCCCAAGCTCATTGGACATGCTTCTCCTTGATTTTCCCAGCGTCTTTTTGAAATCACCATGTTGTATGTACATGTGCATTCACATGCAAAACTACTCTCAACATGTATGTGAGCACATAGTCCTACAATGAAAACTGAGCTCTAACTTGGGTATTTAGGATGGAACTCCTCCCAGCCCAAAGCTCCTGCTTTTAGATGATTTCTTTAACGGCTTTGACCTTTCTATGCCCGTTCCTTCCTTCCTCTCTCTCTTCCTTTCTCCTTCTTCCTTATTCCTCCCCTTTGCTATTCAGCCTGTATCTTAAGACCAAGAGACTGAAAGAAGCTCAATGTTCATTAGCAGGACACAGGAAGTTTTCTAAATTTAGATACCCAGATTCCCCCCCCCCTTCCTCTGCCCCCTAGTACCTACATTTGGGAAAAGCTTCCCATGTGATTTTATTGCCCAGGATGGAGTTTGTAAACTAGAAATATTAATTATTATGCCTGAAGGTGCTGCTTGATACCACTTTATTACATCCAGTCTAAGAAAGGAATCTGTGAGGATTGGGGGAAGCAAGGTTCCAGTCAGAAGAATGTAGACATGAGAAGGAGCAACCATTACTTTCAAGCAATAAATGGAAACTCCAAAAGCTGTGTTCACTCTGATCCACCAACAGCTTATTAGTTGTTTCTTATGGAAAATAAAATAATTAAGGTGCTTAAGACACAAGATAGAGTGAGGGGTGATCAGCAACAGTGAGATTATTGATGTAGCCAGTGGTCAACACTAGCCATCTACTTTGAATAAAGTTTAGTGAGCTTCTCTGAAGAGTTAAATCAAACTTGGTCAAGTAATGCTTGAATAAATTGCCTCATCTATGAAAAACATTGGCTATAGATTTAGTTGAGGTCCCAGTTAAACAATTTCTCTTAAGCATTTATTATACTTGTTATAAAGTATACAGCCTACAGAGCAAAGGGGCTAGGAACTCAGGTTTTGATTATGGTTTCTTGAGAAAGGCCTTTACTCAGAGCCTTGCTATCTACTCTCATAATCTGTGTCCTTTTGAAAATAGAAAGTAAATGAAAAAATTTATTGAATTCAAATTTAAAAATTTAGCCTTCTTAGACGAGTGCATCTAAGTAGGAAGAATCCAATGTGATCAACATTACCATTCATTTCTATTGCTTCTTTTAGGTTTATAGGTTTGGTTTTTTTAAACCATGCATTCTAGCCTTATTAATAAATTGCAAGATTACTTATCTTATATAGTTTAGGCATAAACCTTCTTAAGACACTACTGAATCTAGGTTACTTGTGGAATTTTCAAACATAGCTATAGAATGATGTCCTTTAACACTGAGCTTTCCTTCTTACACAATATAACTAGGTTACTCAAACATCGGTCAACTATCTATTCAGCACTGTCTCTGTGCTCTACTATTAAGTTAGCTCATACTTGTGGATTCAAGAATATAATGGTCATTAAAACTTAGTTTTGAATAGCTTGAAAAGGTCACATATGAATTTTGGATAACAAGGGCATCAGTTAGAGCAGGAGTTTGCAGGAATACACACTTCCTGCTCTGTAGGAATCTAGGTACCTACCTAATCCTTTATCAAAGGTCTGCTTTCTGTTTTCTTGCCTTGAGAACATTGCATGCATTGTAGTCCAGTAAGTGTTCTGCTCTGTTTTTATGGACTCAATTCCTTTCCACTCTCTCACCAACACAGCAACTCTCCTTCCTGACACCACCCATTGATTTTCCCCCATTTGGTTTTTCCTTGATCAGCTCTTCTACTGATTAAAAAGATCAGAAATTGAACTTTAAAATAAAATTAGAATCTCTTCATAAGAAATTACACATAGGAACAGTATTTCAATAACAACTAGTGTCTTTGGTAGTGTCTCACTTAGTTTTGTTCAACAAGAGACTTTGGGAACAAAAGTTCAATATTTAAGTCCTTTATCAATCAATTTTAGCTCTACACTTGGTCTTGGCATTGCAGTTACATGTCCTAGGCAATAGTCCTATTTGCCCATGCCCATAGTCACATACTATCATTGTGGTAGTATTAGAATACCTGTTATTCAGTGTAAAGATCTTTTGCATCCAAGCAGACTCAATACAGATATTTTGCTCTTTTTTCCTCATTCTCTCTGGTCTTCAAAGGCACCTCTTTTATTACATATTATGGAAAATGAATATTTGTGTGCATCAAGAAAGCAGAAATGGTGGATGGGATTTCATTGAAACAAGCTTTAAGTGATCTGGAAACTTCATATATGTTATTTACCAGTATCAAAAGAAAGACGTTTAGGTCCACCTTGAGGCACTTTAGTTCTTAATTTTAACTTTTTCTCTGTTAGGAACTTACCCACAGTCTTCCCATGCTATTTGCAGCAGAGACCTTGTTGGGACCAAGGTAATAGTAACTCCAGTATTAGATAGAGTTCATATATAACATATGTGAAGTCCTGGTTTTAGTCCCTGGTACCAACAGGCATGGCCCTAGCGCTCCCAAATTTCAAGAACAAGCCTCACTTGGAATGGTCCCACTTCATCCCAACATCTATGGGTATGATGCTTATACAATAAAATATGAAGGAGGCGCTGTACAAGAAGAGAGAATGGAATTTTTTCAGGGGGGTACTTAGTTCCCATATATGGCAGGTATGAGGCAGAAGAGAAGTTTCCTTTGCCTTGATAGAGAAAACTTAACTTTTAGAAGAAAATAAGCAAGAAATATGCTTTAGGTTCTCTCAAAAGACCCTAGAAATGTTTGGTTACCCTAAAATTAAGTCATCAAGTTGTCCAAAATGTTTTCATGCTTAGGCCTTTTATGATGGGCATTAGCCTCAGCCCTCAGATAAAAAAAAAAAAACGTTCCCAGGGATATGTCTCAGTGAAAGAACTCTTCCCTTGCATTTCTTACATATGTGAGACTGGATTCAATCTTTAGTACTGCCCAAAACAGACAAATAACACGTGGCTTCTTCTGGCCATGATCCAGCTCTATCCTGCATATGTGTTTATCCCTGAGCTACTATTCCAATTTCCACAGCCCTGACCTCTTCCAGGATGTCTGGCTAGTTACTTGCATCTGAACTGAGGGATCTGCCCAGTCAGCAAGAATTCATTTCGTGGATTTGCCTTGGTGCTAGGAACTTGCTGGCATCTTTCCTCCATTCCAGACTCCCACAAGCCAGACCTTCACCCAGGCACTTAGGAACTTCAAGTTAGCCTACACCACATTAACAGGGGCAAGGATGACAACAAGTTGGGAGAAAGGCTGTTTTCTACCTTAGTATATACTCACTGAACCCCTGGAAATATACGATATACCAGCAGAAAAGGTGAGCAATAGTTAGGAGTAACCTCAGATTTTTGTAGCCATCTCCTTGTCCATGTCAGCAACAAATCCTGTCCTTGAAGGCTACTCTATATATAAAGCACTGTGACTTTGGGGGTTTGACCCCCTGCCTTTAATGGCACATGATGACCCCTCACCATTTGTGGACACTGTTTAGTTATCTAAACATGCCAGCTTGGGACCTTAGAGAGTAAAGCACCTCCACTTGAGAACTTACAAATTTGTGAAAGTCTTCAAGGAGGGAGAAGGGCCAGTGAAAGTGTCATGTTATTTTTTCTAGTTTTACTTTCTTGGGGGAAATAAGTGGTATATTTGATGGTATTTGATGGATTGAGCAAGGGTTTTCCTCAAGGAATTAAATGCTGAGGTCATAAAAATCTACTATAGTTTCCTTCAATTTTTTCTTTCTTTTATCCACAGATTATGGGACCAATTTTAACTGTGACAGCTGCAAGTGTTGGGGCCACTCCTGGTTTTTGGACCTGGAGACACTGACAGCTATAGATGATAAACATTGGGGTACCTGATGGGCCTTCCATGAGAATCCCACAAAACTCCCTTGGTTGTAGGCTGTTGAATTATCTAGATTTAGTGGTTTAAGAGGATTGACCACTTTTCACCTCTACATAAGGGTGTGAAGCATCTGGGTCATATTTTAAAAATATTTCTTTATTTATTCTTTCTTTTTTTAGTGATTCCTTTCCCAATGATTTAAGACATCAATCTCATCTCCCCAGGCATTGCCCTACTTCAGAGTGCTCAGGATTCTTTGCTCTCTGCCCAGGCTGCCCCCAAAAGTAGGTGGCCTAGAATAAAAAGAAATAAGAAAGGAAACAAAGGGGTTCTTTCCTTTCAGGCCAGAGGCAGACAAGTCAGGGAATGGTGTCTATGATATATGAAAGATCCTGACATTACCATTAGGGTATCTGTAGGGTATCAAGGGCCATGAAGTTATCAAGTGACTATCTATGGGACATGTATAGTCCTGAGGTTGCCACGAGGGTATCTATAGGAGATCTGTAGGTCATGAGGTCTATAGTTTCACCCCTTTGAGGTTTGTAAAGACCTTGTCAGTAACTTTCCTTGTCAATGGCAAGAGGTCATCTAGACTAAACAAAGGTTCAAAGGACTCTCAAGTTCTCATGGTTTTGTTGACTCATCAGAAATGTGTGACTGGAAGGGACTGGATTTTCTGTAAAATAAAAATAACATAGTGAGGGTGTCTGAGGAGGCAGCAGTAGAGATTTCATGTCGAGCAAGTGGATTAGTGTCTAACAGCCCCCCCCTTTCTAATTCCCATTTGCTGGGCTGAGGCACCTCTGTGAAAGTGATCAGAATGGACATACCATGGCCCTTAGAACTTGTATGATCTGAGTAAACATGCCATGGCCCCTGGAACATGACCCCCTGGAACTGGCCCCTGGCTCTCCTAAAGAAGATAAGGAGGCCTGTGTCCAGGCAGGAGCTAGGGACTCTCTTAGAATAGATACTTTGGCTGCCATGCTTTCCTCGAGACACCCAGGAAAGTGCTTGACTGGGGCTTACGAAGCAGGCAAGTTGGTCACACCTTGTGGAGGCACATAGAGAGTTGGGGGTCTGGTTCTCTTCTCTCATGAGAATGGCTTTTCCTCAGGAGAACCTGATCTAACCTCCCTCCTAGAAAAGTAAAGAAGCAGTAATTTAATGAAGAAAGAACTTCCTAAGTTTTATGGGTTGAGCTGGCTACGCAAAAGGAAAAACGAGAGCACTAAAAGCCTCAGATGACCAGGATACAGATTTCCCCAGAAGCTAATCAGATGAAAATTCCCCATTATTGGGCTATATACAATGTCACTGATTTTACCATGCACAGACACAATGTATTTGATTGAAACATTTTTTTTATTAATAAAGCTTTACTTTTTGGGGGGCATACCCAACAGTGCTCAGAGCTTACTTATTGCTCTGTACTCAGAAATAATTTCTGGTAGTGCTCAGGGGACCATATAGGATGCCAGGGTTTGAATCTGTGTCAGCTGAATACAAGGCAGTTGCACTACCAACATACTATCTCTTAGGCCCCTGACACACAATGTCTTGTATGTAGTGGTAGACACTTCATACGTACTACTTGAACAAACATAGACTCTAACTGACCTAAGTTAACAATAATAAAAGTTTTCTGAGAGTACAGTGTATAGGCATTTGCCTTGCACATGGCCAACCATTGGCATTCCATATGGCCCTTGGAGTCACCAGGATTGATTCTTGAGTGCAGAACCAGGAGTAAACCCTGATAACAGCCAGGTGAGGCAAAAATAAATAAATAATAAGAGCAGTTTTTGTCAATGTGCCCTGCAATCAAAGGTGACATGGAGACCCTGGTTAGCATCTTTACTGATGATCTGAGGCTCTCATGGTCTCAAGGTCTGAGGCTCTCATGCCCTTCTTGTCCCCCAGTGTATTTTTGTCAATCTTGCCTCTCCTTGTGCTGGGTTAGTTGTTTCTCTTGATAGTGAAGACATCTTGAACTTGCCCCTGCTGACATGGTTTCCTTGGCATCCTGGTTTAGAGAAGACTCCCAGGCTCCCTCTGAGGGGGCAGGTCTGACGTACAGACCTTTCTGCCCTGCGTTTCCTAACAGCTGCTATTTTTGCTGGCTATTTTAGTACTCAGCCACTGGGAAAATCCTCCATCCAGAGCCAGGATGGCTTTACAGCTGTCAGCTCTATTTTTAACAATCGCCAAGTTCCTAGGGAAACCCGTTTCCATCCCAGGATCACAGGGCCCCTGGCTTTCCATGTTGCTTACAACTCCTTTTGCCTAAGGTAACCTCAGGTGAAGTCAGTTTACTCTGGCTCTGGCTCTGACTCCAGTTTCCCATGCCACATGTTTTGTGCTACTACAACCCTCTCTCCACACTTGTATTTGCCACATGCATTGAGCTGCCTCTTCTCTGTCTTCTCCGGTAGCAAATTCCATACCTACCATGTCAAGTTAATTCATTTACTCAACATTTGACTGGGTATCTGCCACATGCAGGGTGTGGTTCTTGGTACAAGGGTATGCCAGTAAACAAAGCAAACAAAATACCTGCCTTCTTGTACCATTTAGTAGTAAAGGTTAGAATATTGCATTAAAAAATAATTCAAACTGTTAGACAGTGGTAAGTTCTATGAAAAGATAAGGTAGGACATACTCCAGATGGTAGGTCGATGGAATTTAATGGAGACATGAAAAAGTGTTGCAAGCCCTTATTGTCCTCATAGACATGCTTTCCATAATAATCTCAAGCCCTTGACACCACTTTTGTGACTCTGCATCCAAGCTGCACTTGGTAGCTTTTTCCAACCAAGGTATGGTCACTGTGGATAAATCTGAATGGATTTGGAACAAATATGCTGGATGTAACCCAATATTATTATTTTTCATTTTTTGGTTTTGGGGCCATACAGAGATTTGCTCAGGGATTACTTCTGGCTCTGCACTTAGTCTTCACTCCTAGCAGTGTTCAGGAAACCATTTGGGATGCCAAGGATTGAACCTGTGTCAGCTACATGCAAGGAAAGCACCTGATCAGCTGTTTTTTTTTTTCTTTCAAACTCTCTCTCTCACCTCGGATCTTTAAACATGTCAGGCTGGTCTCTCAGGATTTCTCTCTCACTTTAATACATAGCAATCCTCAAAAACACTAATATTAGTCCAGCAGACACAGAAAGGTTTCTCAGAGCCAGTGAAACTGGGGGCTGAAGAGGGCAACTGCTACTTCATGTCACACCTATAACTCATTTCAGCATATGTCAGTAATTAGAAATTGTTCGAAGTGTTTCAGAATCACCTGAGGGTTTAAGCCGCACTCGGGGCCTCTGATCAGTGAAAGTTTCCTGGATCAGTGAACCATTTCCTGGGTGGTTCTCATGCCATCGATCCTTGGATTGTGCTTTGAGAACTGTTCTGTTAATCAAGAGAAAGGTAGATTAAGTCACAGGTCTTGTTCCTTGGCTGGAACTCCATAGAGAAAGCTGGACATTCATGATTCTCAAGTCTTAATTTGCATCAGGTTCGCTTGTAAGACTTGTTCAAAGCATGGACTCTTTTGTTCACCCCCAGAGTTTCAGGGTGGCTCCAAGGATATGCATTTCTAAACAAATGCCGTCCTTTCAGCAGGTCTGCAGGCCACATTTTAAGAACCACCCAGGGAGAGCATTTGGTAGTTTTGTGTACTTGGGAATTGGGGTTATGTACATTTATTTTACAAAGACAAAGTTAAAATTTGTAGGGAGATAAAACAAAACCCTGTTTGAAAACATCCAAGGAAAGAGATTTGAGAAGCTAATTCAGACTAAATTTCTTGAACAAAAATGCTGATGTTTGGTAACTTGTATGTCGAATTGAGAGTGCTGGAAAAAGCTGAACAATTTCTGAGGGGTTCAGGGCAGGGCTGTTGGAATGGTCTCTATTATTTGTCTATGTCATCCACCACTGCCAATTCCAAGACACCATCATGAAGTCACTGAACATATGGATAGGAAGATGCAGAAGCTCTCCAAGCCCATTACGGACTCCAGCTCTAGCATGGAACCATGTGCTGAATGCCTACTATGTCCAAGGCACTGCCTTCAACAACTGCATAGTTGTATTCTTTAATGGAGGCACTTCTTACTCCATTGGGTACAGATGCCAGTCTCCAGGTTACAGATGGCTTCTCTCTATGCCGTGGTTGCAACAGAGGAATGGTTCTCTGAATATAAATCCAACCCACTATCTTTTCAGCCTGTGGATTGTAGAACTTAGATATCACTGCAATCTTGTCCTAAACTCTGAAGTCAGCTTAACGTTAAGATAAAAAGTCTTTAGGAAAGATTTACCTCCCTATACTTCCTCAGAAGTTTGGAGATCTTCTGATCTGTCAGTAAGATAGTACATCACTGATCTATCAGTAAGATCACTAGCTTTACATGCCAAGATTATGGTACCTGGAGGCAGGGATACAGGGAATGATGCAATGGATATTTAGACATTGCATAGCTGAAATCATACTATGCTGAGGCAACCCACTTGTTTAGTAAATATTAAACATTAAGGAGCTTTTTCTTTTCTAAAAAAATGAAACAATGGCTAGTCATATAAAATTCCTCATATAGCAAAGTTCTCTTAAATTCAGACCCTGGTTAGGAGAAAATACACTGAAAAATCAATGATTCAGGAGGCACCAATGGACCCTCATCTATATAATCAAAACCCAGCTCCATCCCTTGTCTTCTCCAGCTGCTGTTCATACCTTTCTCCTTGCTATAACCCAAGTCTGCTTTCGCTCTTTCCTAACTTTCCTTCATCTTTCCAGATGCAGGACGCTATGGGCTATGAGTTACCCTGGGTGTATTTTGTCAGTCTGGTCATCTTTGGATCCTTTTTCGTTCTAAATCTGGTTCTCGGTGTATTGAGCGGGTAAGCCGACCATTTCTAAGTACTTTTTACAATGCAGCTGAGCAAGGGCCCAGGTTCCACTGTCTCCATCACCAGGATCCTCAGGGGCGAGATCCTAACAGACTCAGGAATACGACCAACCAACCAAACCAAAAACCAAAAAGGGTGTTCATTTAAACCCAAATTCTAACCATTGATGGACAGGCTGTTTGGCCTCCGACGTGCCCCTGGAGGGTCTCTGGGTCCCAGCACTGTTGCGTCAGTGCCTGGGAGTTGGCGATGGGTGCTTGGCCATGCTCAGCTGCTGAGTGTGCCTCACTAACTATCATTCCGTTCTTCCAGGTCAATGATGCCGTAGGAAGGGACTGGCCCTGGATCTATTTTGTTACACTAATCATCATAGGGTCATTTTTTGTACTTAACTTGGTTCTCGGTGTTCTTAGCGGGTAAGCAGGACCAAGGAAAAAGGTCTTGGTTTTTCCATTTATTTTATTTACTCTTTGTGCTATTCCTGGCTTTCTTCTTTTTTCTGACTCTGATGAACCTGGGATAAGGGGTCACCTCTGGAGCCTTGAAGTGACTGCCATTGGCCTGGCTGAGCAAAGGGTCAACAGTCCAATCGATGGGTCTGGGACCAGGAGACACTTTGTCCTACCTGTCTCATGTCAGGTTTAGCCAAGTGGTCAGGATGCTTTTCCTTTGACCTGTGAAGCAGCGTGACGAGACTGTTGAAAGGGAAGGTCAGCAGCACAATCTGGAGAATCCTTGTATGCTTTAAACAAACACAGCAGCCTTGCCTGTTCACTGGAGCCAGTCACGGTTGGTAACAGGCTAGCAGCAAGGATTTTAGATTTCCCTTCATTGGGTGTGGAGCAGCCCCAGAATAAGAGTTTGATTCAGAAGATAAATAGATCTGTTCCACTTAGTTCTGATTTATAGGCTGCGCAGTCTACCTCTGTGATTCACTTTTCTGAATTGAATGGGTGTGTGTGCTGCTTAAAGCCATACATTATTTATTGAATAGCAGAGATGTAATTTATTTTGCTTTTCAAGACTTATGGTTGATGACAAGTATCAAGTCTGCTGACTTTATGCCTTTTCTCAGATGAAGCTGACTAGAGGTAGACAGAGAGCAGGTTGGAGCCTCTAGTAGTATTGGGGAGGCCACTATTCCACCAGCGAGCCTCACTGGATACCCTGAGCCCCTATTCTTCCAGAGTCCATGCCAGCCATGCCAAGGCCTAACACCTAAATGCTCCTGGTGACAGCTCATGGGTGATTTCCTCTGCTGCCTTTGCTCTGTGGGGAAGGGAACAATATCTCCAGGTCTGTTTGAAACAACTCTGCTGCTTTGAGTATGCTTTCCTAGATCTCTAGGGACATAAAGGCTGGGAGAATGTCATACATAAGGAGAGAGTTTTCTCTTTATTTTTATTCAGCCTATGAACAGTTACTCTCAACCTCCTGCCTAAAACAATGCAGGAACATGGGAGTTAGCCTTGAGATCTGGGTGAAGGAAAGATTTGGCTTTCATTCTTATCCTTTCTTGTGATATGTGACCTGTGAACGACCTTGCCAACACCATACTTTTTGCTAAGGAAACGTCTCTCAGGACTTTCCCTGAGAAAAGTGCCCTCCATGGGGGCTAAAGCTGATAAATAAGGATACTATAATCCATGATTAGCTAGCTGCCTGGAGGGCTTTCTTATTTATGTTCCAATACAAGAAAATGCTCCCATGTCTACTTGTAAATCTCCAGGAAAGTCATTGAAAAGCATTCACCTTGTCACTCTTACTCGAAATACAAGTCCAGTTATGCCCTTTCTGGATACATAGTTGTGGATACCTTCTTGGTATGTGAGCTACGCATATGAGAAAATGAAGATTACACCAACTCCCAGGTGTTGCACTGCCATTTTATATATTATTTAAGAAACTGCCTCACATATCGTATGTATGATGATGGATGACTATGGAGCTATCACGATAGTGATCATTGTGCTCTGAGTGCTCTGAAATGATCAAAGAGAACTATCAAACATTAGATCTACTTCTCCCCTTTTAAGGTGATGCAGTGAGCTCCGAGATTTTATATGATTTTTATAATGTCATTTTGTTGGTTAATGTCAGAACCTGGACCCAAATCCATTACAGTCTGGCTTCCCCTCACTTTCTAGTAGGATACATGGTGCTTCAGTTTGAACTTAGAAACTCAAGCCCCAATATTGAGCCAATATTGAGTAAGATTCCATTTTATTTCCCCATTAATTAAGAAAAATTTTGAGGCAATTCCACTGGCCTCTGGAATCTGAACTATTCATAACTTCATTTTACAGAGAAGAAAATGTGAGCTCCTGAGGGGACTACCTCAATTCTAATAGAATTCTAGTAGGTAAAACATGTAAAACCCAGGATTATACCTAAGCAATTTGAATCCATAGCCTCTACTCCAGGTTATGTTGTCCCCAAATCCATCTATCTGGTTAGTCCCATGTTCTGAAGTTACAGGCAAGAAGTAGGAAGGGAGAAATAGACAGTCCTATGAGTAATAAGTGTAATAGCCAGCAGTGATTTACCTTTAGGTGACTAGAAACAGCTAGTGGGAAGAAAGGATCCCATCCCACTTGAATGGCTACAACATATTAGCCAGATATAGTGAGACAGCTTTGACTGTCTTCCCAGTTCATGAGTGAGCAGTCTCCACACACTAGCACTGCAGTCTTGGAATATTCTGGAATTGGGGGGCATAAAACCACACATTCATCAATGAAAGGTAGAATTATTTCACAGCCAAGCTCAGTAACTTCCTCATATATTATGTCCTCCAGTCACTTAGAAAAGGTTAAACTGGGCCGGGCGGTGGCGCTAAAGGTAAGGTGCCTGCCTTGCCTGCGCTAACCTTGGACGGACCGCGGTTCGATCCCCCGGTGTCCCATATGGTCCCCCAAGCCAGGAGCAACTTCTGAGCACATAGCCAGGAGTAACCCCTGAGCGTTACTGGGTGTGGCCCAAAAAACCAAAAAAAAAAAAAAAAAAAAAAAAAAAGAAAAGGTTAAACTGTGCTTAAAGTGGTCTGCCCCTCAATGATAAGATGATATGCTATAAAGCTTCTATTTCAATGGTGGAAGTTCAGAGATTTTTGGTCATTGAGGGTTAAGCACACTTTACCTGGAACATTCATCCAGAAAACCTTACATGTCCATTTGCTCAAAGTGCATTCATACTCATCATCTGTTGATCCTCACAAGCCGTAGACTGATATGAACACAGATAAGAATGTGGTTAAATTTGCTTTCCCCTCTAGAAACCTCAGTCTCTACCCTGTTAGAATTAAAGCAGAGACAATGCGATTCTTTTTCTTTTTGTTTTGTTTTGTTTTCGGGCCACACCTGTTGACACTCGGGAGTTACTCTTGGCTATGTGCTCAGAAAACTCTCCTGGCTTGGGGGGACCATATGGGATGCCGGGGGATCGAACTGCGATCCATCCTAGGCTAGCACTTGCAAGGCAGACAGATGCTTTACCTCTAGCGCCACTGCTCTGGCCCCAACAATGTGATTCTTGATATTGTACTTGGGTCTGCGATCCAATGAAAGTTTCCAGGTCCTGGAATCAGGCTTATTTTTTTTTTTTGGTTGGTTAGTTGGGATTGTTGTTTTGTTTTTGTATTTTGGGCCATTTCTGGTGGCACTCAGAGATTACTCTTCGATCTGCACTCAGAAATTAGTCCTGGAAGGCTCAGGGGACCATATGGGCTGCCAGAGATCAAAGTAGGGTCGGCCAAGTGCAAGGTAAAAGCCTTACCTGCTGTGCTATCACTCTGACCCTGATTTTTTTTAAGTGATAGAAAACAGAAGGCTTTGGCATGTGTATCTTCAGGTGACAAGCAACCTGAGGCCTCTTAGACAGGTTATATTTCAGAATTTCCCTACTGGGAAATGAGCATGTCTTTCTTACTCCAAAAGCTGGGAGTCTGTTGGGTAGGCAGCTTACAACCAGACAGTGAACTGGACTGTGGCCCCCACAATAGGACACAATGTCCAAATCCAGAGGGAAATAAGAGCAAGACCAGACACAGCTACCATGTGAAAAAGGACTGAAGGGTGATTGTAGATTCAATTCTCAATATAACTGGTTTTAGCGATGGTTTCTGAAGCCACCAAAGACACCAAATTCTAAACCACTTCTCTTAGGGGTAACACAGGATTAAATTCCTACTAGCCTCAAATTTCACATTTTTTATCATTGCCCAGTTATGTTAGGTGTCTTTCTGTTGAAAGACATCTTACTTAATATCTATTATTTATTCAACACCATCAAACATTAAGCCACCTTCGCTGTACCTCATGGTATATGGCATATGTACTATATCTTGAAACAAATTTCTGTTGCTATGCACTGAGAGACGCTGGATAGCACTTTAGCACTGTGCTTGGAATCCATTTCAAACAAAACAATTAACAAAAAAGAAAAAAGAGAGGAAGAATTGTAAAGCACCAAACAAACCATAGACAGATAGACAGGATACTTGCTGTAGGTCTGATCACAGAAACAAGGCAAGCTGTCACCTTGGTTGACCTCAGTTGAAAACGTGAACCAGCTTTGCACCAAGCTGCAAATGCCTGCAAAAGCTCCGGAGTATTGATTTGAGGGTGACAAGTAAATTTTAGCAAGTAGACAATTTTGCAGATATGAAATCTGTGAATAATGAGGATTGACTGTTTTGATTATCAGAGGGCTGAGAACTGGGCAGCTGTAGTGATTGGATTTTCCACAGGCACCTCTCTCTGTGCATGCTTTAAAGTCCTGAGTCCCGTTGGCTCTCCACTCCCGCCCTTATTTTTCACACTGACCATTGCTGGCGAGAGATGTGTTCCTGCCTCATGACAAATCCCAAGGCTGTGACTGATTGTGAAGTGGGCTCCAGTCCCCTGGCCCAGCACTGCCTGTCAGGCTAGTGCTTCATGTCTTCATTAGCTCAGTCCCTGGAGCAGACACATGGCTTGCATCCAGGTAAGGCAATAAAAAGAGTCAGGCACTGACATCCAGAAAAATCCTTTACTGTGTGAGGTCTAGAAAGGGAAATCTCACTCACCTTTCATACAGTCATAAGCCTGTTGGTGCCCTGCATTCCCTGGGTGCCACAGGGACCCAGCAGGGCTATAGATCTGATCCACTGTCAAAGAGAAGGCACCTCTTATTTTCCTTTCCTCCCCCTGGGCATTTAAGTTGGACCCCTTGATGTAGTGGGGGTATGAATGGATGGCTTTCTTTCCACCAGGAAGATGCTTTAATCCAAGACTGGGTCAATGGCTATTGTTCAAATTTTATCCTAGTCCTGTTCTTCCAGCTCCAGAAGGAGGAGAAGGGTAGCTGTTTTGTAACTTGGACTGGAACCCTCTGCAAAATAACCCCCAAGAATTTCAGATGAATCCTGACTGAGTTTCAGTCATTTTACAATCCCCAACCCAGTCCACAGAAAAGAGTGAGGGATGAAAATATGTATGAGCAGAAAGATGGTCAAGACAGGGCCCCTGAACATGTGAATTATTTTGGGGAGAGGGAAGTGTTTTATGAAGTGACTGTTTCCACAGAGGCCTGACAGAGAACCTGTCCATGCCCTTTTCCAGCAGTAAAAGCATGGGGGGGGGGGGGTAAGAGGAAGAGCAGAGTAAGGCAAAACTCTGATCTTTATTGTGGACTGTCAATCCAGCCCTTCTCTCAGCCATCAAACTCCCTGGGAAGGAAATGGAGGTGCCCGCCAGTTGGCAGGAATCCTGAGAAAGTGCAAGTTCAATCCAATTAGATTTGGATTCAGTCAAATTTAAGAAGAAAATTCCATCTAAGCCAGAGCATCATTAAGGCAGCAATTGAAGAGAACTCGTTAACTTGAGAGCCCCCATCTCTCCCAATTTAAAGTTCCCTAGCTCCGACCCCACTTTCCCAGAGAAAGCCAAGTGCTGAAATGTGTGCTCTCCTAAAAGGCATAAGTAAAATGTATATATTAGATATGAGGTGTATCTAGCCATCTTTAAATGACTAAGAGGATTCATAAAGTGCACTTTAGTCTCCCTATGGTTTGCTGGCATGTCCTTACCTCCAGGGTGCCTTTCCTGTGAAGTGTTTGGTTGCATAAGAAATCCTTTCAAAATGGTTTCTGCAGATTTCTTCCCTGAAATAGGTCTTTACAGGTGAGAAGAAGTCTTTAAGAATTAAACCAATTATAGGTATATCAAGATTTCCAGTTTGTCTCACAGAGACACACAGACACACAGACACACACACACACACATACACACATACATACACACACTACTTCCACCACCAATCTACACCCTCACAACCAAGGTTCTCATATCTGTAGACTACATATTAAAGACAGAAATACTCCAATGTCCCTTTGGAAAGAAAGGCCTAGACTCCATTTTTGAGGGTTGAGACCCTGCCTTTCTGATGATTGCTTTCTTCTATGATCAGAAAGTAGATGGGAAGTCAGAGAGAAAATACAGAGAATATCATATAAAATAGGAAAGAAATAGTCAGAAATTGTTCAATAGGCTCTTCCAGCAAATCCCAATCCAATTCCAATTCCGCTCATTATTACTTTAAACTGAATGCATCATTTAACTTTTATGTCATTTTGATTTTATGTATTTTTCCATTCTGATTAGATTTCTTTTTTAACCAAAAGGGCAGGCAGGCCCCAGGACATTTTCTTGTGTTTGGAATCCTCATTTATATCTCCATGTGGGAAAGAACTTTCTCTCCATCAGAAATCCTTCCAGGCATGCTAAGAGGGGCAGAACGAACTCTAGTAATAAGACGAGAGATTTAGGTGATTACACCTCCTGGGTCTTAAATCAAGTGGTGCGGTGATAAATATTGAAGTTTGGCTCTCTGAGAGGGGAAAGCCCAGATTTATAATATTTGCGTTTTCATGACATAAATAAACCCACCAAGGCCTATTTCAAGATACCAATGAGACGTTGTTGAAGCTATTGGGAAGGACTGTACACAACTGGTATGTGTACGCCAGCACCTTGCTCATCCAGAGACCTCTAGACACCAGAGATCTTGGGAGATTTTTCAGCTTCTACCCAATACTGGAGGAAATGACAGTGCATGTTCCATCCCACATATGGGTGCTTTTTGATCACTATTTGGGAGGCGTTCCCAGGTCACTGTCATGCCACTGAAAGGCAAAGTCTGTGCTCATGATCCAGAGAAAAAGGGAAATAGATTTTATCCATTCTATGATGCTCTCATCACCTGTTTCAAGAATGTTCCCTTTAGTCACTTTTTAGCTATGTGAAAGTAAAACTTAAACCAGGGGTGACTGGACACAACTCTCTGTGATAAGTAGGGGTGCAGGGGTGGAGGTTTTGGTGCAAACCAATTAATACTGTGGTTTCCTTTTATCTCCATCTCTCCTTTGCATCCTGTTCGTACCACTTCTGCGCTCCCTTTCCCCACCCCTTTGCTCTCTCACCAGAGAGTTTTCCAAAGAGAGAGAGAAGGCCAAGGCTCGGGGAGATTTCCAGAAGCTTCGAGAGAAGCAGCAGCTGGAAGAGGATCTCAAAGGCTATCTGGACTGGATCACTCAGGCAGAAGACATTGACCCCGAGAATGAAGATGAAGGCATGGATGAGGAGAAGCCCCGAAACAGTGAGCAGCCACTTTCTGTCTTGCGTGGGGCTCTGGGAGAGGGAGGAGATGACTATGTGATGGAACAAAGCCTTTCCGATCTGCTCTTCTTGGTATGGCAGTAGTCTGTCAGGCGTCATTGAAAGTATAGAAAGTAAGCACGAATGTGGTGAAATAGTGGTTCCTACCTAGACAACACTTCAAAAACCCCGCTAGCATCTTTGTTTTCTAAAGATACTTGAGCACTTGCTCAGCTGCATATCTTATTTTTAAATAGGATATTCTTCATCTTGGCCAGGCTGGGGCATACATTCGGGCTTCCTGTACCAGACCTACTCAAATGGAATGATTGACACAAAGGAGCTATCTGGGAGACAGGTTTCTCACAGCCTGGCCCCCAAGCACCACTTGATTTCCAAGCACCACTGAGCTTTCTCATAAGATCTGGCTAAATGCAAAGTAGAAAGACTAAGAAGGCCCGTGAGAATTTAACAATAAACCATCAGGTTAGAGAACGTGGGCAGAGCTCAATTCTTCTGCACATGTAAGTCTCCACCTGGGACTCTTGAACAGGCTATTGCCGAGATAAGGAAAGAGATGCTGTTGACGCATAGATAAACGAAAGATGATGAGTCATGGGGATTGCAGCTGCCATAAGAGTAGACTCTGCTTCTCTGTATGGTCCCTGGGCCAGTAGAACATGGACCTCCTTGGAAGTTGTTAGACATGTTGAGGTCTGCCTCAAACTACTGAGTCAGAAACTCTGGGCTTTGAAGAACTCTCCCAGGTGAGTGCACTGCAAGGGACACTGAGGACCATTGTTTGCTCGTATTCCTCTTTATCTCATCTGACCTTAGTATCTGTGGCTCCCCCTGTGCTCTTTTCTCATTTATTTTGTGCTAATTCTTTTCCTTTCATTTTGCTTGTTTGAGTAGACACATTACTGTTCTCTTACTTCTCTTAAAACTATATACCTGTATTTCGAAGCCTGAGCATTTAGGGTAGTAAAGGAATTGAACAGATAAAGAGGCCGGCCAAAAGAAGTTTTCTGCATGGAATTAGACATCTGAAGGCAAAAAACCCCACAGAAATGTTTCTTAAGTGGGTAGGTCAGGAAGTCTCTGGGAGACTTATCCAAGGAAAGTGAGTGAGGTGCCTACCATTGCTTGAGTGATCTGTCCTTAGAAAGCCATAAAGGTCATAGAACAGAGAGAACAGCCCACAGTAAAAATTATGTTAGTGTCTTAAAGTTTTTGTGGGGATGCATGTATGTAGAGATGCATGTTAACATGTATATGTAAATAGAGTGAGTCTCATTTTTTGGCATTGTTGAAGAGACATTAATTAAATGTACAAAGGGTTCACATCCTCCCCTTGATTCTTGAGTGTTATTATTAGTATCTGAATTCTAAGTGGGGATCTGGAAGGAGCAGGTAGGGGAAGACAGGAACAAAACAGTACATGATGACAACAGAACAGAATCTCTGCCCCTCCTTTCAAAGACAGATTTAAAACATCCATCAATGACTCCCTTTTTGCTAACTCTTTACAAGATGAAAATATAAAATTAAAACACACAAAAAAGCAAGGGACTGGTAATAGCATAATTTAATAACTGAAGGAGATCTTCATATTCCACTAAGTAGTTTTGCAAGTTGGAATATGAAGCCTTTGACGGATTGGGTAATGAGCAGCGATGGGCAATGATGCCACGGAGAGTCTTTCTGGGAACGACCTGGCAGTTTCAATTATATTGTTGATGGAACATGGGGTGGGTGGGTGGTGTCACTGAACAGTGCAGTAAATCCAGAAGTTGGTCTGTGAACCACAGAGAAGCTGACCTGTAAATACAACAAAGAACATCTTGGCTCTATAAGCTGGGATGGAACCACTAGTTCTCTCTCAGTAGCAATGTTCATGTTTCTTAGCATGTTATTAAAAACATGCTTTATCCACTATTTGTTTAGCAGCCACTTTTCACCTTCAAAGCTGCTTAGTGAATATGCTCTTTGCCTAAAGCAAGAGCTTACAAAGAGAAGTGTGTTGCTTTCCTGGCTTGTCTATTAAATGAATAAATCCCACAGAATTCCCAGCATGGGGTCTTCTTTGCTGTTGGGGCAAAATTCATACACGGGGCTCATTGACAAACATTTTTGGCTCAGTGTTGGGAAGAGCATGATGAACTTCCTACCCTGAAGGACACATTCCCTGCCAAGATTTTCACCAGCCCAAATATGGATGAAATCAGCATCTGGAGACCATTATTCCTTTCACCTAATACTCTTGTTTAATGGCTGGGGGATCCTGTTGGGTTTGTTTATCTTCTGCAGCAGCCTTGTCCTAGCAGGATAGATTTGGAGCCTTCCTCCTCTGGTTGTAGAAGTGGTAGTAGAACAGTTGTAGAGGGATGGGGCAAGGTAATGAGTACCCCAAATAGCAATAGCTAGACAGCAAAATAAATATGTGAAATGAAATCAATGTGAGATTAGGAATGGAGCCAGGAAAAGAATTCAAAGCACTGTATCTGTTGGGGGAAGTCCAATCAAATATGCAGTTGATGTGAACAGATTATGAAGGAAGTAGAGACTATTAGATTTGTGGAAAAGGCACATCTTTGGCTCAGGATCTATATATTCTTATCTTCAGAACTTCATAGTTTCCCCTGGGCAACATAAACTAGAAGAGAAATGTCATTTAGATTAAATGTGTGCTTCAATTAAAGTAGTATCATAACCTGTGAAAAAGTAGATGAAAGATTATGGTATAGTATTTGTGTCAGTTCTTTTTAGTTCACAAACTGAATGTTTGAAGAAAAAGGTATTGCTTTTTCTTAATCAGTGACTCTGATGACTTCTGCCTTTACCCTGAGCAGAATCTTTGAACTGTACTGTATGGAACATAGTGAGAGAAAGGTGACAAAGTGATAGATAATTCCTAAGTAAATGAGCATGCTGACAGGGTGTCCCCTATTTGTTTGCCTGAAAAAGGCTACAATGACCACTGAGGTGTGAGTAAAAATAGTATTGACAACAGTGAGCACAATCATAGTGTGGAGGGGTCGTTTCCTAAGTAAATTAAAAAAATCACAAGTAAAGTGACTAGTAACAAAAAATAAAGTATTTTACTGGAAGTCATATGGCCTCTGTGGGTACCAGGATATCCCAAGGAGACAACTGGTAAAAATCACATGAATAGGGCAAGACGAGGATGGAGCAGTTTGATGCATGAGGGTTCGGAGATGAGGAAGAAAGGAAAAGGGTGAAGGAAGGTTAAAAGAAGCCCATAGTCAGAAAAAAGTTGAGAAACACATTTTTCCTAGTTTATTCATTGATAGTTGCATTTATTCATCCACCAGCTAAAGACTTACTTTAAGTCAGGTGATGTGTGAGCCGGGGAAAGACATTTCAATGAGCAGAGGAGTTAGAATTTCTGCCCCTTGTGGAAATTTTCTACTAACTATGAAAATGACAAAAGGCAGTAGTTGGTGAAAGGAGACAATTTTAGGTGAGGTGGCCAGGAAATACCTCACTGAAAAAGTGAGTCAGGACTGGAAAACAGAAAGGAAACGAACTATGTATCTGTTGGGGTGGGGGGCGGTGATGCGGCAAAAGAAGCATCCATTCCAGGCAGCAGAAATAGCCAGCAGAAAGAGCAGTGAGACTCCAGAAACATTCTCGGGCCAAAAGACAGAAGAGAGGGGCTGGAGTGATAGCTCAGCGGTCGGGCATTTGCCTTGCACGTGGCTGACCCAGGATGGACTGCTTTTCTATTCCCTGGCGTCCCATCTGGTCCCCCAAGCCAGGAGCGATTTCTGAGCGTATAGCCAAGAGTAACCCCTGGACATCACCAGGTGTGGCCCAAAAACGAGAGAGGGAGAGGGAGAGAGAGAGAGAGAGAGAGAGAGAGAGAGAGAGAGAGAGAGAGAGAGAGAGAGAGAGAGAGAGAGAGAAGGGGTTGCTTGTGCACTATTGCCTCTGGGTTACCTCCATAATGGGAGTCTCTGCATCTTAGTCTCCAATTCCTTCTCCTCTAAGATTAAGAGTTACGTAAAATCGAGACAACTCTGTGCAGTAATTAGTTTCCCTTCTAAAAAAAAAGCGTGTTATTTTAGGTATCATGATTTACAAAACTCTTAATGGAAGTATTCCAACACCATGCCCTCTACTAGACTATCCATTTGCTTCCACCATTGTTTCCATATCTTCCCCTACATCCCCCACCCCAGGCCGGTATGTTTTGTATTAGAGAACAGTTTCTACTTTCTGTTGTATTGGGATGTTTGTTATCCCCTCCATGCTTCTTTTTTTTTTATTTTTAGATTTATATTTAAAAAATTACTTTATTTAAACACCATGGATTATAATGTTGTTCATAATAATTTGTTTCACAGTTATAAAATTGTCCGTGATTGAGTTTCAATCCCACAGATGAGGAGAATTCAGTTTTTGGCCCCCTCCTTTTGACTAAATTCACTCAGCACAATACTCTCTATAATCCAATCCATGTAGCAGCAAACTGCATGACTTTTAGCTGCAGTGTTCCACTGTGTAATGTATAATAGTTTCTTTATCCAGTCATCTGTCCTTGGACACTTGGGTTCTTTTCAGACTTTGGTTATTATGATCAATGATCCAATGAAGGTATGAGGGTGTCTTTTCTTTTCTTTTTTCTTTTTTTGGGGGGTTTACACCCAGCAGCACTCAGGAATTACTCCTGGTTCCATGCTCAGAAGTCACTCCTGGCAGGCTTGGGGAACCAAATGGGATGCCGGGATTTGAACCATGGTCTGTCCTGTGTTGGCCTTGTGCAGGCAAAAGCCTTACTGCTGTGCTATTGCTCCAGCCCTGTAAGTGTCTTTTCTGAATTGTTTGTGGACCCTTGGTGCAGACGCCAAGAAGTGGACTTGCTGGGTCATACGGATGAGCTTCCCTTTTGAAAGCACCAATTACCAGACTATCACTGCCACACAGGACTTATCCTCATTGACAGAGGCTCCGGGGTCTATTTCTGTCTCCGATGTGGAACTGGATAGAGAAAGGCTTTAGAGAAAGAAGCCAGAAAGGAAGAAATAAAGATGGGGCATTTTTTTCTCCACTGTATTTTTTTCCTCAAGATCAAAAATATGCATTTTTGAAATATCTATGTGATTCAGACTATTTAAATGCAGTCCCAGCTCACTAAAATCTGAAGTCTATAATAACATTCCCAGGAATGATCATATAAAAGACAGACCAACAGTAGAACCCAAACATTAAATTTTCAGATAGATCAGTAGGATTAAATATTTACGCCGATGGTATTCAGTTATGTGACTCGGAAGCCACTTTTGCAATCATCATCAACCAACAGAGCCGCACGACAGCTGCGTGCCCTGCCGAGTCTAGGAGGGTGTATTATTAAGATACGGAAATTTGAGGACTTGCAAGAACTGCAGGTTGCTCAGGAAAGGCCCCCATGGGGCTTGAGAGCAGTAATCTGTATATCTCTGATTTACATGATGTACACATCAAAGACATCATTATTGGAGCTTTTCTTTTCACATTTTGATCAGGACAATCATTATTTACCCCAGACTTAGGTTTTGGTCAGTATTTGCCACATATCTAGATTTCTACGACCGTCTCAATCAGCAGTTTTCTCAGAATACTTAAGGGTGAAGACCATAGTTTTCCCTCCTGAAAAATGTTTTTTAATAATTTATCCCTAAGCAACCACACCTTAGAGGCAATCCTAACACCCATGACTGCTGTCCGTTGTGTAAATTCTCTGTGGTCATGATCAGAGCCCTACATTTTGTAGTGAGGAAAAGGTGTTTCAAGGCTGGAGAAAGAGCATAGCTGGTAGGTCACTTGCTTTGCGATACCCAACATCCCATTTGGTTTACCATGTTTTGCCAGGAGTTGTCAGAAGTAAAGTGAAGGATCAGGAGTAAGCCCTGAATACCACTCAAATTAAAAAAAATTTTTTTGAAAAATAAATAAGGTGAGGAAACTGAAACCTAGGAAGGTTACGCCAATTATTAGGTTAGAACTTAAACCCAATGCAGGACTCTTTCTCATGCTAAGATGCTTCAAAAACTTGTCAAATGACTTGTAGGCAAGAGCCCTCCCTCCCTGATTATCCCTCTCTGATCAGGGGTTCTGTGGACATGGTCTTCAATTTTCATCTCTGTGGATTTCTCTGATTCACCTCATATCTCTGTTACTCAACACAGCCCAGAACACAGGGGTATTATCACACGTATAAGTCAGAAAAACGTGGGAATGTCTCATATATGGGTTTTGTCAAAACCCCTTCTTTATCTTTGCCTTGAGTTAATGTCTCAGGGAAGCTTGAGCAGGCACCTGACTTGAGTAGATTTCCCCTTTGATCTATTCAAAAGCAACTTCCTGGTGGCATCATTTAATGGCGTCCTCTCAAAGGGCTTTCATGTACACATCTGCTCTGTCTAATAGCTCTGAATTATTCTTCATGCTTGATGAGTGCCATTTGAACACATGCCAATGAGCAAGAAAAGTGGCAAGAGTAGACAGATTGCAGTGTGGTGAAATTTTTGGGACTCTTGAAAAAGAAGAGGTCAATGGTGCCCCATAGACACTGGAAATGAGTAATATTGGATCCATAAAACATCTCTAGAAAGATAACCAGATGCTTCTGTGGGAATTGGGAGTGGGGGACAAGATCACAGGTCATTTTCTGTTCCAGAAATTCACACGCCCTCTGTAGATTGCTCCCCACCAGCACTAGGTGTCAGGCTTTCAGGATGGCCCTAGTTCTTTATAGAAGGCACCTCTGAACATCTTTCTCCAATCTCAGCACTCAGGGAGGCTTTCCAGAACCATTTACAAACAGAAGATTAAAAAAAAAAAACTTATCTCTGTAGCATCACTCCAGGCCATGGAGTGACCATGTGTGAAACATTAAGAGGTGAGTTGGATATAGAGATATCTAGGTCTTTAGAAGACTGTCCCTAACCAAAAATAATAATAATAATAATAATAATAATAATAATAATAATAATAATGAAAATTCCAGCAATCTCCTGAATGCAAGTAGGTAGGTTTAGGTTTGGAGAACATAGGCAACACCAGCTGAGAAAGCTATCTGAGGAGTCACACCTTTTTTCAATGGGTGTTTTTGTCTGGGACCATGTTTTACTGCCAAACTTCTGTGCATCTGTGGTAAGAATGAGCCGACAAAGTGGCAAAGTGGGGGCGAGATGGGGAGGCAAGTAGCAACAAGTATGGAAGCCAGTTCCAATGCTAGGCAGCACTGCATTTTGGGGGAGATGCTGGAATTCCCACAGAGCAACCAAGCTCCCCCTTGTGGTCTGATAGCAAAGAGTTAGCAGTTGTGTTTCTTGGATTGGTGCTCAACCAAGAAATCACCCAACAAGGGCAGAAAAGACTAGTTTCTCTTCAAGTACCTCAGAAGGTGCAGAGTTTCTTGATGGAGATACAAGCTTGAAAAATCTATTTCTAGGTTCCTGGAGAGGGGCATCTTCTACCTACCATCTAGGAGCTCAGCTCAAACCAGTATCTTCTTCTTGGCTTTCCAATAGCTTCCTCATCTCCCCAGATTCTAGTCTGAAAAGCTTTCTTCTCCCCCTCCTCTCTCACTTCCTCCATCTGTGTGATCACCCCATGTTGATATCAAGGCCTGTCTTCAATCAGTTGCAAATTCTTGCCATTTTCCCTCAACCTTCCCCTTCTTTTCTTTCTCCCCAGTTGCCCATCACTTTCCCCACATACTGTTGTTCACCTGCCAGACCTGTGTCCCGGTCTCATTTCTACACATCCTATACACTATCTCCAAATCAAGTTTGTAGAGCTGGCATTCTAGAATCTGCTTAAAAGCTTAGATATCTCTCTACAGCTTCAAAATAAAGCCTAGGCATCCCCTCTTACTGTTCCAAGCATCTCTGAAGGATCCCAGCCAATAGTTTGAGCCACATCACTCATTGTTTCCTCCTGCAGGCCAGATCATCTTGTTTTCCAAGTAGACAGGCTGCTTTCCCATTTTTGGACTGTCTTCATTTCTGCTCTTTTTCTTAGAATATCCTTTTCTCCTCACATCACCTCAACCACTCCTCCCAAGACAGCTGACACTGTCTAGAAATCCTGTTCTAATGAAACCCTATTCCTAAACCCCCTTTTATGACAATTCCTCCCTCTGACAGTCCCGTCTTTTAGTCTCTCGAGTGTGAGAACCTGGAGGGGCTCTGATGCCAGGGACAATCTCACAGGGGCAAGTGGTACCTTTTGAGAAGTCCAACCACTTTCTGAGGCACACCCAACGCTTTGACAAACAGATGTTCCTGCCCCTCCTTAACCTGGCCCAAGGTAGGGAGCACTGATGTCATGCAGATTTGGGACTTTGCAAACAGAACAAGACTTTGTGATCTGAAAGTTGTTCTGCAGAGGGATTAAAGGGGAGGCGAATCACCCTAAATTTTCCTTTTTTTCACTTTTTCTTTAATAACCAGTGCTCAGCCCCCAGTCTCCCACAATACAGTTGCCCTGGGCTACCAACCATCCCTTCCCGCCCTCCGCCTAAACACTCTGAGATATAAAAACACACATGTCATGTCAATATATATTATGTCAGAAGGCTGTGTGTGGAGGTGAGGGTGACAGCTCCCACCTTCTTCTTTCTCTGTGATGTGAGGAAGTAGCACCAGGTCTTAGAGAGAGATCGGGCCTTTTCCGCATCTCCACCATCAGGTATAGAGCATGGTGCAGACAGCGGAAGATTACAGAACCTGGAATCACTGGCCGTAGAGCAGAAGACATTGCAGGAGAAACCCGTCTCTGTCTCTCTGATCTCATGGGAGCCGTATTCACAGGCCAGACTCTGCTCATTTGAGAGACTCTGTGCCTTCATTCAGCGCATATTTAAGTCCCAACTGGGCACTCGGAATACCAAGATAAATAAACATAGTCTGCATCCTAAGGGGACTTCGAGTCTAGTTAAGTAGACAGATGCATAAATAAACAGATTACAGCAATGAGTGGAAGGCAGGCGCAAGGTCCGGAGGAATAGAGATGAGAGAACAGGGAGTTGGGAAGTGGAGGGAAGGCGCTGCCGACTCAGAGACTGTTCCTGGGGGGCTCCCTAATCTTCAGCCTCAGCTAGTTATGGTAATGAGCCCCTCCCCCAAATCAAGTCCACTACATACTAGAGTGAAGATTTTTTTTCCTCCCTCAACTGTGAACTCTGTAAGTCAATGTTGGTGAGAGAGGAAGTTCACCCTCCATATATCTCCAGGAGCCAAGGTTCCTTCCCTAGAGGGGACTGTACTGTGCCACCACCTGGAGCCTTAGAGGTCTTCAGAGATCCGCTGCATATGACCAGCCTGAAGGGGAAGATAAAAAGAGCAAGGAGGTCCATGGAGAGGTCTAGGAGCAAGGTTTGTGAGTGTGGACAAGACTCTCCATCCACACTCCATAGTCCACAGCAGAGTTAGCAGCTCTACCTACTTTTGGGGATGGGGACCTAGTAAATACACTTTACTGACAATTGTTCAGAGACCAAAGAATGGGGGTGGGATTGGGAGAAGCAAAAAAGTGTCTCTGCTATCCTGGAAGCTGCTGATCACATGTTCAGAGGAGGAGAAAGGACACTGTATGCTGAGTTGGTACTTTGGTAAAGTGTAGAAACAAGGACGGGGAGGAAGAAGGGAAAGAGGAAGGGATGGGGAATATGAAATCTTCGGTTGTGTGTTCCACAATCCCCAGAGAGGAAGGGGGATCCCCATGCCCCTTCCGGGTAGGACAAGAGACGCAGGTCCAGCAGCAATTCTGACACAGGAAATCATCCACACACAGTTGGGAAGGAATAACAGGCCGGAAACTCACACCGCGAGCTGTTCACCCACAAGCCAGTTGCTCCACCACGTGGAACCATGACCCAAGATGGCAGCTCCCCTTTCAGACCTCCTGAGTAGCCTTTATTGAGGTAAACAAAGCCCATCCCCAAGGGGAGGAGAAAAAGCCAGATGAGGAGGCAATGGGGAAATATCTTTTTAACATGTATACCAAAGGAACCGATCAAGAGACATCTAAGTAGAGGTAATATGAGGACCAATCCAAAGGCCTCTTATTACAAAGAAAAACTGGCTAATACCAACAGGGGAGGAAAGATAAAAATCTTTGTCTGGGATGCATAGTGCCTGTTTTAAAGACAAAACTACAAGAAAACTGAGACCAAGTCCTAAGGGTGCAGAGGAAGACTTTGTCCTATGGATGAGGAGGGACCAAAAAGAGCCTCGAGAAGTGCAAGTTTTCTTTCAAGGTGACCATGACCTTCATGATGCATGATTGGAGGAGGGGAGAAACTAGAAGCAGGATGACCTATTATTCAGGGGATGATTTACCTGAAATAAGAACCATAGTGGGGCTGGTGTGGTGGTGCTAGAGGTAAGGTGTCTGCCTTGCCAGTGCTAGCCTAGGATGGACCGAGGTTAGATCCCCAGCATCCCATATGGTCCCCCAAGCCAGGAGCGACTTCTGAGCGCATAGCCAAGAGTAACCCCCGAGTGTCACCGGGTGTGGCCCAAAAACCAAAAAAAAGAACCATAGTAAGGAGCCAGATTCTGAAATCACATTGTCTCCCCTAGACTGAAACCTTTGCCCTTGAGGAAAACATATTCCTTGGGGGGCTAACAGAAGCTTGTACACACCCTGGAGTATTTGATATAAAGCATATGTACTTTTCCAGAACTAAGATGGAGGATAAGTTGCTGGTATCTTCCTGACAGTGAAAAATCTTGAGGGTGTACCCATTCTTGCAGTGAAAGGCCTGTCTTCCATTCTTATCTCAAAATACATCGGCCATTTTTCACTTTACTCTCTGTAGAACATAGTGTAATTTCCACATGGTACTGCCTCATTTGACCCTGTCCTGAAGTAACTTATGAGAAAAAAAAATTAAGAAATAACACCAAACTCGGAGCTATGATAACCCTTCCTTACAGAGCCGTCTTCGTCGGGGGACATACAGGTGCTTTTGTGATGCTGCCATGTTTTTAGGAGAAATTTATGCTCATAACAGAATGAAAGGTGAACACATAAGCATATGCTGTGCCAGCTGTACGGGCTTCACTATTAATCATGGGGCCATTTTGAATTTAGGTCTGTGATTAGTGGAATAGGACTGCAACCAGTTAGCAACAACAGAATTGTGTTCAAGTGAAGCACTCAGAGAACGCTTGATGGAATTCTTCACAACTGAAGACTGGGCCAAAGGCAGAGAGATGAGTAAGAGATGGAAAGGGCCAGGCTGACAGACACATGTAAATTTTATTTCTGTCTGAGTTGGGCTGCGGTGAAAAAAATCACTACACTCTGTGTCAATCAGAAGCAACTTTTATTTCTCACAGCTGTGAGGATTGGAAATGATGTGTCTGGTGAGGATCCTTTCTTTGGTATAATAAAAAGGTTTTCTTCTTGCTACAGCACTCAGTGGTGGAATGAGGGCTAGTTCTTTCTCAGGCCTTTCTTCCAAAGCCACTGATTTTATTCCTAAGTGTTCTAGGCTTATGAGCTTTATCCTCTCATTTATAGGCTGTCCAGTAGGGGTCAGGTTTTCACATATGAATTGGTTAGGAAGTTTTTCAAGTGTCTGTACAGGATTCTTTGAATTTCACCCTAAATCATGCTCTAAACATTACTTACTAAGCATAAATCAGGCTTTGATGTACTTTAAGTGGAAGACTTTGGAGTGTACCTAATATACTGGAACATTCCAAGATTAGAGGTCAAGTGAAAATAAAAACATGGTCTAGAAGCTATTAAAGAATTATTAATACTACACTGGAACTTGTCTGTGCCTTTTGCTTGAGAGTGATATGATAAATCTGTTCACAACTGACAAGGTGAAAGGCTTTAATTATATATTTGACAGGCTGACTTTAAAGTTAAAAAGCCTTTGTTTACCTTACCAGTTCCAAGCTTGAAAAAAGCCTTCCTTACCATCATATCTCATTTGAATGACTCATCAGATATGATAAAGGATTCCAATATCAGACCAGTTATATGAACACAATTTTTTTAGAGTAACAAGATCTACACATACCATACGCATAGCCAAGAAGAAATTGAGGTCTTCTTTCTTGGGAAGAATGTTTGGAATTAAACTCTCATTGCACTTATTCTCATTTTTCTTGGTCAGCTGGGTTGACTAGAAAATTGGCATGATATTTGCTGTGCCCAGCAGAGGCAGAGAAAACAAAAAATTTCAGCTACCACCTGAGGAGAGACCATCTGCATGCTATGAAAAGCAAAGCATTTGGTTGAGTGTTGAGTATCAGCACCCGGCCCACAGGTCTTCTCTCATCTTTCAAAGACAGGAAAGTTGAGGTTGGCCATTAGAGTTTCGTAGGTTTGTGCAACCTTCAAGAAAAAAATGTAGAGCTTCTTCTCAAACTTATCATACCCATTAATTGTTGTTTTCATCATCCTTAAAGGTAATATTTTAATTCTATCAGTTCATTAAGTCTTATAGCTTGATTAACTGATTTGAGAATACACTCTCTTCACAGACCCACAAGCTGTGATCAGAACAGTCCCAGTTTATTGTTTATTGAAATGTACAGGAGCTTGAAAAGGACCTTGAGTCAGGTCCCTGACTTTCAATCTCCATTTAATAACCCATCAGCAATTTACCTCTCTGATGTTCCTCTTTTGTAAAATAAAGGATCAGATCAAACAATCTCACAAACCACCAACATCCCTTCCATCTCTGTAGGTTTGCTCCTATGATTCCAAGTTAATATATATTAGCGTTCATCCAGTTGAAGAGACACCAGAGTGATTTAGGTAATTCCAGAATCCTGTAAATCTTTAGACTCCTCGAATGTGTACTGGTTCACTTGCAGGATTCTCTGAATACAGGAATTTGTTCATTTTTTTCAGAAGTCAATCTACAAACTTTGTGAACTCCAAACTCCCAACCTGAAAATCCAGGCCAGCTCTTTGATCTTCTTTAGAGAAACTGCCCCTACCCCCAAATCCCCCCAGAACCCCTTTCCTTTTTTTTATTCCATCCTTAATACACTTTATTTTCTCCTGAGCCTCTCCTTTGGTCCTCAAATACCTATTACATTCTTTCCTATTAGTAATTTTTGTATCAGATTTAGAGTATAGATTTATCAATCTTATACTTTCTGCCATATTGTCATTATAAGGGTGGGGATTTTGTATTTCTACCACCAGCACAGAGCCTGGCAGGTATAGAGTCAATAATGAGTTACCCACAGAAAAAGAGGTGAAGAACTGAAGTGATTGTGTAGTAGGTAGGGCACTTGCTACTTGCTTTGTACATGGCGTTATTAGATCCCCAAGATCCCATATGATGGTCCATAGCCTTCCAAGAGTAGTCCTTAATCCGGGACTAAGCCCTGAGCACTGCAGGGTGTGGCTCAAACAAGCAAACAAGCAAAGGAGGCTGAAGGTTGAGAGAGAAAAGAGAGATTTTGCCTAGAAACTCTTTGAAATTATTCTATGGAAACAGGTTATTTGGGTCTGCTTGTCACTGTCAAAGCTGTGGTACATCTCATTACAAGTTAATTTTCATCTCTCACTTAAACCATGTATATATTGATTTGGGGCCATACCCAGTGGTCCTCATGGATTATTGCTAGCTTTGTATTCAGGAATCACTCCTAGTGGTGATTGGGAACCATCAAACTCAATTGATCCCTGACAAGATGTTGGCTGCATGTGAGGCAAAAGCCTGACCCATTGTACTATCTCTTCAGACTCCAACTGAACTATATTATACAACAATGTTTTTGTGGTTTGCCAGGGATCAAACCCAGGTCTGCCACTTGCAAGGCAAATGCACTACCCTCTGTGCTATTGCTCTGGCCCCCTCTACAACCATGGTTTTCTTCACATACACACCTCTTCTCTTCTTTATTCTTTAAAGACATCAGAAGTGTCCAAAATATTCTCATTTTAATTCTGTCTCAATGAGGCCAGCTAACACTGGCAGTCAGGAAATGGTTAAGAATGTGCCAAGAATAAATTTCTAGCTGCTTCTTTAGGACCGGAAAGCTGAATACGTTTAAGGCTTGAAAAGGTCAACTTCTTTCAAGGGGGCCAAGGTTTGATTTCATCCATTATGTGGTCTTTGGCATAATGCTCATTTCATTCACTGGCTGCGATGGAGATTTATGGAGTAAATGTTATCACAAGCTGAGACTTAATGAGATCTCAACTGTATCTCCTGAATGGAGTGGAGAGCAACCATTTTGGTAATAAATAGAGAACAGCATCTAATTTGTAAATTTCTCTTTCCGTTGCTAAGTTTAATCAGATCAGTGAAACTGAAGGGAATTGTTGATGACCAGAAATTATTTTCCATGCCTTAATCTGGCCAGGAAACATTATTCCTAATGGAAATGGCATGTTGCTCTGGCAATGGTAGGAGATGACATTTGTCATTAGACTAACTCAATTGTTGCATATTTGAAAATCTATTTAGACAGAAACCGATTTAAAACCAAACTGGAGCCGAGGCCCCATATTACTCTATTTTACTAGAGTTACTGATTTATAGAAGCAAAAAATTTCTCCCAAATAACCTACCAAAGTACATAACAAAGGCCATTTCCAAAGATGCCATTGGCCCTTGGTCATTATCTTGACCCCTCTGGAATGTCTAAAGTAAGGCAAGATGGATCACCATGGTACCAGATTGTACCACCAATGACATTATCTGACATGGCAGAAAGTTGTTTAAAAGAATGGAACATACATAATCTGTAGCAGGTCTTTAATTTACTTCAAGATTAAAAACATTAAACAAGCAGAAGAAGGTTAACACAATTATCTTTTTCTTCCAGTTGTGTTTATTATTTTTTAATTTGATTATTGATAAAGATGCTTGCATATTGTCTTTTCACAAACTCTTCAGCATTTATTTCCAAGTCAGAATCTATGTTATGATTAAAATGCTGGAATTTTATGATTACGCCCTACCACTGTGCTATCACTCTGGTCCTCTCCACACATAACTTTCATGAGCAAATACTATGTTGACAGTACTTCTTGTTATGCAGACCAAGACCTGGCAATACTTGCACATCCCACAATGCACACAGCCAATACTTCCCTTCTTCACATAAAAGCCCCTTTCCAAAGCCCACATGCTATGCCTATGATCATCCCAAACTCTGGAAAACATCATATTATCTTTAACCTTTCAAGATTGACATTATTACGTCCATTTTCCCCCTTTTATCTCGTGTGTGTGTGTGTGTATGTGTGTGTGTGTGTATGTGTGTGTGTGTGTGTGTGTGTGTGTGTGTGTGTGTGTGTGTGTGTGTGAGGGGACATACATCCAGCAGTCCTTGTGGCTTTCTCCTGTCTCTGCACTCAGGGATCACTCCTGGTTGACTACTCCTGTTCCATTGGAGAAACGCTTTTATTGTGTTTTGTTTTGTTTTGTTTTGTTTTGTAGCCACACCTGGCTGTACTCAGGATTTACTCCTGACTCTGCTGAAAAATTATTTCTGATTTTCGGGTTTAGGGGACCATAGGTGGTGCCAAAAATTGAATCTGTGTGGATCACATGCAAAACCAGTGCCCTGCACACTCTACTATCTCTTTGGACATTTTTGTAGATGGAAAAAAAAAATTTCAGGTGAGTTTCCCAAGGCCATATAGCCAACCATAGGCTTATCCAAGGGTACAAATGTGGGTCTAGCTCTCAAAGCCATCCTCTTCTTTATCGAGCAGGGAGAAAATGAACACAAAAAGCACCCCAAAGTTGCATGTTGGTGATAGGAGAAAGTGGTGAGAAATGGAAAGGAAGTTGGGAAGTCTAGCTAATGGTTCCAACTGTAAGTCACACAGAGTGAGGCCTTCTCCCTCTGAGCCTCAATTCCCTACAATGTAAATAGAATGATCAAATTGTCTCTAGTTTTATATAAATCTATGGACATTTTGGACCTTTCGGAGCTCCCTCTGGCACAACTAGCCCCCTTTTCCTTTGTCTCCTGCATTTCTGAACTGATGGGCCAGGAGAGACTATTCTGATTCTGCACGTGTTGACTCTCTGACTACCCAAACCCCACCTTTGGCTGAGTGGCAGATAGCTATAAAGGTTCACTAGGAAAGGACTTTGGCCGGTCTCTCTCTGTCACTACTGTCTTTTTCATGGCCCTTTGTTTTCTGCTCTTGTCCCCGCACCTATATCCTAGCAACTTTGATCGTTGTTCATTGATCTCTGAGCACCCAACAGAAGAATCACAGAACAAAGATTCCACTAAAGTTCTGCTTCTCCTCTCTGTTCCATCCCTACATGAAGCTCCTCTATAACATCCCAAGATGGCCTCTCCCCACAGAGTTCCTTCTGTGTTTGTACCTCTCTGGCTGGCTGTGTGATAAACCCTTCCTTGTCCAAGACCAATACCTAAAGCTGCTTAATTCCACATCCAGATCTGTGTGTTGTTGGTGCAAGAAAGTTCTCCTCAGGGTGCTGTTAATTAGCCTGCCTAGTTAATTATGCATGCTAATTGCTTCTCTGTCTCTGCTTTCCCTTCCTGCTTACATCCATGGGGGTGTGCCTTATTCATCTTGGCCCGCCTCTTCTCAACAGTCCTAAGGGAAGTCCTAAGATGCTAAATCTCTGTGTGCCTCCTCCCCCAAAGAGTCAGTGCTCAGGAGACCCTGGAATCAATACTCCCAATTCTCCCCCCTAAAGTGTCTACAACACCTCTCAACTGCTCTTCTCCCCTCAGCCTACCTCCAACCTTTCCACTAATGCTGCCTCTCTGCTCACTCCCATCTATAAGGAAGCTCATTTCCCACCCTCCACTGGATGATTGGAATGAGAAACAGGTTGCTGTCTCCTTCCTATTTTTTTCAACTCAGACAGACACCCTACCCTACTTTCACCTCTTTCTGACTGACTCAGTCAGAAAAGGACCACCCCTTATACAACAAAGCAGCAAAGATGGCAGAGTGGCTCAAGTGCTTGAAGGAGCCACAGTGGTCCAGGACCCACTGCAGACCTATGAAACCTGCTCATCCCTCAATCCACACACCAACATCCCTCTTCCTTCCTGAATACCCATCATCACCCCCCCACCTGACTCCAACTCCATCAAACACCAGAAGCTCTGTATCTTTTCCTTCCTTCAAGTTTCCCTAAGCCATGGAGTCCACAGCATGAATGCTTGTAGAATTTCCAGAGGGGAGAAGTAACTGAGAGGTAGACACACAGCAGACAGCAAAGCCCTAGGGAGTCCAATGTCACACCTCCTGTTACAAGTCAATTTCTGAGGCATTTGTCTTCCCACTCTCTGCCTGCCTCCAGGCCTTCTGCTAGTGGGAGACAAGGATCCCTGCTCTGCAGCCTACAAAAGCAGTTCATCTCTCCTGAGAAATTACAGAAGAGTTCTAAGATGCGGGAGGAAGAGAGAAAGAGAGTGGAAAGCAAATAATTGTTTTGATTCAGATTATGTCTTGAGAGAGAAAACCTCTAGAGAGAGACTGTTCTGTAAAATAATGGAAGTGTCATCATCTGGCATTAAAGTTTGTCACTCAGCACATTTGTTTGAGGTCCATTTTTCCTTTCTATGTTTCTGTACCCAGCTTTGATGGCCTTGAGTCCCCCCCCCCATGTTTGGACCCTTCTCTATCCTCCAAGATGGAGTAATTAAAGTGAGAGTGACTTTGGGTCCAAGTCCTGTTCTGGAAAAACACCTTGAATGAAGCAGTGCTGAGACCCATCCTCCAGCTGCAAGCTCCCTCCCCACCTCAATAGAATGAATACCCAGGTCTTACTTCTAGACCTGGAGTACATCACTTCTCTCTTTTTATCCTCCTGGTAGCTTAGCAGACATTTTATAGGAGTGTACACTCTAAAAGATTGTGAGATGCCTCCAAGAACCATAGAGTACAGCCTCGACAGGGAAATGAGAAGATCCATTGTGACACGTATTTTTAATGTTTTTGTCACAGGGTTGTGAGAATAATAACATTGCTTGATTACCACTCAGTGGCCAACTCTCTGAACAGACTGGAAAAGGGCTGTGCATGTACTGAGATACTCAACAGAAATAGACAGACTTGTTTTGAAAGAAGAAAAGGTCTTGATTCTGCATAATTAGGGAAGACATCCTGGAGGGTAGGATGCAAAGTAAGGGACTAGGGACAACAGGTAAGTTCCTAAAGTACAAGAGCAGCTGGGAAAGACCTCAAACAGGTGAGGACATAGATCCTGGCAAAGGGCTCTGAATCACACCAGGCTCACTGAGGATGGTAGATACTAGGGGCCAAGAATAGAACCAAGGGGCCGGGCGGTGGCGCTGGAGGTAAGGTGCCTGCCTTGCCTGCGCTAGCCTAGGACGGACCGCGGTTCGATCCCCCGGCGTCCCATATGGTCCCCCAAGAAGCCAGGAGCAACTTCTGAGCGCATAGCCAGGAGTAACCCCTGAGCGTCACAGGGTGTGGCCCAAAAACCAAAAAAAAAAAAAAAAGAATAGAACCAAGGATCTAGTTCAGAAAGTGAAGGCTGGTATAGACAGACAATTAAGTGGGAAATTAGAAGGTGGAACCAAATATTGGGTTCCTGGGGAACTGGGATGTTGTAACTGGGAATGAGTGGTGGGAAGATTCCTCCTGTAGAAGAGCATAAAGACCCTTTCTCCAGGCCCAGATTCTATCCTGTATCCCTTACTCACCTATCAACATCCTAGTGTTACATCACTCAGCTACTCCCTTCTTGGAAAGCTCCAATAGATACTTTTGCCCAAGGCAAAAGAAGTGTCAGCAATCTCCCTCTTCACAGACACCTCGCGCAAGCCAATCTAGTCTTTGCTTGAATATCCTGAGGAAGGAGCAACAGTTAGGCTCTCAAGACCATCATGTCCTTTTGGAGATGTTTTCTACATGAGGACACAATCTTCGCTCTATAAGTTTTTTCAGTCTTTGATGCCCATTCATTATCAGACCACTTAGGCAGTCAGTATCTTCCTCCCATGTCAAAAGTCTTCAAATATTTGACAACGATAATGAGGTCTCCCAGCCAACATGATCTAGATGAAACCTTTCTGGTTTCTTTGAAGGTTTTCAGGACTAGCCTTGTGGTGGCCAGAGCATTGCCTTTGACTATTATCCCTATTTGAACTGGTGCTGAACTATGCTACTCTCCTAACAGAGTTTGACAAAGGAGACGTACACTGCCTTCCTGGATTTTTATTCAAGCATTGGACCTAGAAATATATGCACCAAAGACTACTAAAGCCCTCTCAGTGAAAGATATGTGCCCATATAATTAATGCTCAATTAATATAATCCATATTAGTTGAGACAATGCGATTGAGAACTGCTTCCTTTTTGGGGCAAGGAAGAAAGTAAGAAATCTAAGCATCTAGCAGCAGAGTGGGGTGATTACTAAAAGGAAAGGATACCTCACAGAATGGAGCAAGCTGATTGATATTCCAACAGCTGTCCAAAACTCATTCATGAAATTATGGGGATGAAGAAGCACCATGGGGTTGGGAGCTAAAGTGACTCACTTCACATAAACGCCATTAATGGAGGCAGCTGAGAAATTTAAGGCAGCAATTTACTTGCATGCAGGAAGAGAAATCAAAGCTCGATCTTTCTGCAGAAACACTTTTCCAAGCTCAAGACAGCTTCCCCTCTGTGGGTACCCAGGTCCTTCAAAAAGCATGCTGGGCCTGCTTGCCGGAAGTATGACCTAGGTTACAATTATCCGGAGCAACAGAAAGCAGGAAGGAAGAGAAAATGCCCAAGCAAAAATAAGACCATACCTTGCACTCTGTTCAACTGTTGTGAACATAAAAACATGGGGCAGCGTATGTGCTGCATCCCATGAACTTGGGAATTTCAGATTAAGAAAGAGGCCAGGGCATGTGTTCGGGAGCGTTGAATGCACAGCTTTCAGCTACCAAGTGAAATGAGTGAACAAGTGAAGAATGAATTAGCACTGGGAAAGAGAGAGAGGACTGATCAGTAATTAGCTTCGTGAGCCTGGGCAGTCATTGGCCCTCTCCAGACCATACATTTTCTCTTAGCCCATTTTAGCTCGGCAAAGCCAGTCTGATTCAAATGTCCATTGTTAGTGAGGAAGTTGAGTCACAGAGGAGTGAAGCAGCTCATTTGACATCACCAAGCTCCAAAGTATCAGAGTCAGGACTCACAGTCAGCACCCGCTCCAGAGTCTGCATTGCTAACCATGATGCTCTGCTTACTTAGCCCCTCTTTACCTAGAAAAAGATGGCAGGGGAGTCATGGGAGGGAATAGCCTCTCTCTATGATCTATACTTGCACTTTCTGTTCTTCTCTTAGGGATCTAAACCCTTCCTCAGGACTCATGAATCTTCCCTCTTGATTAGAAAAGGCTTTACTAAGCCATCTAATATGTATAGTGGTTTAGTGGGCAGACACCATATTCTCTGCACTTCAAATATGGGGGTCTTAGTAGCTGCTCATTGGGAATAGATGATTTAAATCTCCAAGTCTCAGTTTCCTGGTCTATAAAATGGAAACAGATCACGGGGACATATGAATCCTTGTGGGGTTATTTTGAGGCTTGACTAGGTCGATAGGTATGAAGATAATGGAAGAGTAGCTGGCAGGTAGCCAGCGGTCAAGAAGCTAAGCTCTGTTATTTAGAGAGAAATCATTAACTCTCTCAAGAGTGTTTGCACTCTAAAAAGACAAGGTCTGAAAGGGGAGGGATGAATGAGTTGGATGAATGGGTTTAGTTCCTTTATGGACCAAGTAAACAGGCCTTTTCATCTTGTCCCTTGCATGGACAATCATACAGCCAAGACTGACCTTGATATCTATAGCTGTGTCCTCTCTTCATCCTAAAGGAATGGGGTTTTCAAAGGAGTCCAAAGCTGGAAGCCACTCTCATTTGTGCTATAAAGATCCTTTTCCCCTCCTAGGTATCTGACCTCTCCTCTGTGTTCAAATGTTCCAAGGGGCTGAGCCCGTTCCTAGTTGTCCCAAATGAAGATGGGGCAGGAGGAGGGGGCTCAGAAGAAAAGTTCATGTACCAAAGTCCAGATGCTTAACCTATGCAGCTGGACTTCCTTACCCACTTCCTCCTGTACTGCTCACCTGCAGTGATTCCCCCCCCCACCCACCCCAGGAACAACTGGCCCAAAGGTGCTATAATTGTACAGAGAAATTTTCTGCTTGAGCGCCAAAGCTTTATGACCTGCTGAGAGCACAACAACCCTGGTTTTCTTCTTTGGATTATGGTTGCAGATCAAGGACAGGCAATTATGCCTCCTCCCAGTTTATGGCAGTAATAATAATTATTGTAGTGGCATATCATGCTTATATTGTGCCTTTTTTAATAAGGCTACTTGGTTGGGCTTCTTAATATTTAATTCTGTTTTATATTTACTTTCTAATGGTTTACAATCTACTTGACTTTAATTGCTGATGTGGAGGATGCCACACTGGGTTTGGATGGCAGGAAGTTCAGAAGAGGAGATTGGGAGGCCTGTGGCTCCATGCTCTGTGACCTTTCTACCCAAGCACGCTGACATGGTGGACACCATCTTTCTTCTCTTTCTCACCATCTCTTTCCTTTCTGCTCCAAAAAAAAATGGTTTTTCTCCTTTCCAACACCCTTCGTTTCCTTAGAAAAGACCTCAGTTTGTTCTCTAGTTCAATATATTTCTGTAAAGCATAAGAAAATGAGACCCCTAATCAGAAAGGGACTAGTCAAGGATTTAGAGTTTGTAGGGTTAGAGTTACTTGATTAGTTTTTATATCTGAAGTCATAAATGGCAATGCCAAGGCAAGAACTCTCTTTGGTATCTCTTGGACTCATAGAACTAGGGAGATTTTTGAGGCTGAATGAGATAAAGAGGTCCTTCAGCTGTCTCCTGAGACTACCAGGCAACCATGTGTTTTTCTATCAAGTAGTTGAAAAGTATCTAAGGACTAACTTTCCAAAGTAGTCATTAGTCACTCACTACAACCAGATGCTTCCATTTATGCATGCTAATGCAATCCAGGTGTGAAACTCTTCATCAACAGTTTTCATCAGTAGTTCAAGCTTCACAGATGTATGTAAACAAAGCTATTCTGGAGTTTGCCTGATTTAGACAGGATAGCCCTGGAGATCCCAGGATCGTCAGTCCTCTTTGTCATTATGGCTCTTGTCAGTGTTTGAAGACTGCACCTTTGCCTCCAATGGGATAAAATTCTCTCTTGTGTTCCTAACAAACCAGATTGCACTTTTAAGTGGGTTGACTGAAGGAGAGATTAGTAAAGATGGAGTCAGGATTTGCAGAAACCAACCAGGGAAGATGTGGTACCTTGTGGTAGCCCTGTGAAAGCTATTAACATCGCACATACCCAAAAGAACAAACTGGGGAGAGGGCAAGTCAGAAAGAGTGGCCATGCAGAGAGAGTCATGTGAGGAGACACTCTTCATCAACAACTGGTCTTTGCCAACCCTCCAGGTAGTCATCAGGCTGAAGTGAATATCAGCCCCCCTTAGGCTCCTGGGCCTCATAAAAGGGAGCTTCCTGCTGGTAAACTCACCCAGGTAAACAAACCCCAGTGTGAAGGTCTAGCATAGGCATTTACAATGGTCTGCTTCTTGGGGTATGGGGCTTGGCAGACAGGTGAAGAGAGTCTCAAGGACAAACTTTCAAGTTGTTCAGCTTATAGAAGTACCGGTAAGATCCAGAAAGATCTAAAGTGCTATTATTATAGTTGCTTATCCTTTCTAAGATTAGATTCAAAGGAATCCAGAGAATTCTATATAGACCAGCTTGCCTTGAGAAAGTTACAGTTTTATTAGGTTGACAAAATAATACTGGTATAGTAAACTAAAAGAAAAGGCATGTTAGCTTTATTTGACACATATTGGTAGCACAACTTTATCAAGTAACTTTATAAATATTAATTTGAATTAAACTTCATCAGATGCTCTCAAAATAAATCAGTTCTTTACCTCTTTTTGCAGTTGATGAAACCTGGGCTCAGAAAGGATAAGTCACATCCTCAGAGGTAGACAGCTGGGAGAAGCAAAACCATGAACCCAGGCTTTTATTTTGTTTTGTTTGTGTTCAGGTCATACCACTGCTGGTGACATTGGGGGTTGTTCCAAATCAGAGGACAATGTAGTGCTAAGAATAAAACCCAGAGAGTTTGTATGTGTTCTAGACCTTTGAGCCATCTCCTTGACCTTAAACTCAAATTTTTGTTTAAAATTTTCATGTTTTAAGAGCTCAGAAATGGGGACTTATTGACTATGGGTGATCCTTAAAACCTCCAGTAGGTCAAAATAGGCATGCAGGATGCACAGGAATGAATGAACTTTGGATGTTTAGGGATCATTTAGAGGGTCAGTTAGAAAAGTACTTCCAACTTGCAGGCCACACGGCACATCCTGCTTTGTCTCACCCCACTGTGGTGGTGTGGAAGCAGATTGGCTAGCACCTAAGCATCAGGTAAGTTATGTTCCTGAGACATCTTACTTAAAGGCTGTAGCTTCCTGACACCTAGAATGTACCAGGGCCAACAGGACAGATAATTTAAGGGGACTGAATACAATATCGAAGCCCAGAGGTTGGAATAAAGATGGTGCATTCAAGAGGCAGTGAGTAGGACAGCCTGACTTGGATGGAACACATCTGCAGGAAATAGCAGAAGGGGGGGATATTTGCTTCTGATCCCTCAGGAAGGGCTTCCTTGATCGACTGCTAAAGAAATGCTTTGTTTCTTCGTGCTGAAAATGTAGGCTCCAACTCAGGCTCACTGCTGGGCTCCTTTCTTCTGAGGGCCTGGAGGCAAGTTTATGCTCTCAGCCTTTCTGCTTGGCTTAGACATCTCTCTCTCCCCTATCTTCATGTCTTCCCCTCTGTGAGTATCCGTGTCCACATTTCTTTCTCTGATAAGGACAACAGTCATATTGAATTAGAGTCCACTCTTGTGACCTCATTTAAGTTAATTGCTTCTTTAAAGATTCTATCTCTGAACACAGCTCTAAGGTACCCAAATTAGGACTTAATGAATTTCTGAGGACACATATTTAGCCATCACAGATAGGATGAGTCAGATTACAAGGAATTTGAGATTTCATATTAAAGTCAGTGAGGGAGGAAAATAGAAATCCATTCGCTTGTTAGCCATCATCCTGATTAATGTCTTGAGGAAATAAATATTAATCATCACATTCATGTAGATAATAATAATAATAACAAGATAACATCCTTCAGTTCTATCTAAGAGTGCAATTGAACCCCAGAAATCTGACTGATGCAGGCTTCAAGCCATATGACACACCAGGATCCTAGAATGATTATGGTTAGTGGAGAAATGCTACAGCTCAGCAACTTGGATTTCTGACATCACCAGATATTGTCTGAGATGTCTGGCCCTGATATGTTGACCCTCTTTCAACAAAGGGAAGTAAGGGATTAACAGTAGTTGATGAGTTCTCTGACCTTGGGTAATGAGAGTCCCAGGCAAGTTCCAGAATGAATATCTGGCATTTCTCTTACTTTGCAAATTAAAGCAAAGGCAGCCATTCCTGCTGACTTTCACCGAGGACATTAAAACCCCATTCTAGTGCTAATGTTAAAGCTGTCTTAGGTAAACGGAGATTTCAGAGATTGGTATCACTCTTCATCTCCACCTAGTTTTGTTCCTTTTTTTTTTTTTTTGCTTTTAGCTTTTGGGTCACACCCAGCAGCACTCAGGGGTCACTCCTGGCTCCATGCTCAGAAATCGCTCCTGGCAGGCTCGGGGGGGGGGGGGGGTGGGGGTGGGGGGGGATGGGACCATATGGGATGCCAGGATTCAAACCACCTTCCTTCTGCATCTAAGGCAAATGCCTTACCGCTGTGCTATCTCTCTGACCCCTGGGTTTGTTCCTTGTTCCCTCACGTGGAGTTTTGCTTGAATGTCACTCAATCATGATGCATAAAAAGATGCAAGACAGAAAAACTTAAGAAGTGAACCCAGGGGCCAGAGAGATAGCATGGAGGTAAGGCGTTTGCCTTTCATGCAGAAGGTCGGTAGTTCAAATCCCGGCATCCCATATAGTCTCCCGAGCCTGCCAGCAGGAATTTCTGAGCGTGGAGCCAGGAGTAACCCCTGAGCACTGCCGGATGTATCCCAAAAACCAAAAACCAAAAAAAAAAAAAAAAAAAAGATGAAGTGAACCCAGATATTTTTTATTCGGCAAGTTCTGCACGTTCCCTTCACAGTCCCAGGAATGGGAAAGAAGAAGGAATAGAAAAAAAAGACACGCCTAAGATTTTGTTACTGTGGCTTTTGTGGACTGATTGCTAAGTAGCTTTCATGATATTTTTCCTTTGTCAAAACTAAACAGACTCCGTCTCTCGAATGTTATTCCCAATGCCCTTCATGAAGTTGTGTTTTGAGTTTTTGTTTGTTTGAATCACTGTGGCTGATATTGGTCATCTTTGGGTAAGCATTGCATTATGTTTGTATCATGATGACTAAATAATATTCTAATTTCTTTTTCTGAAAATTATGAATCTCTGCTAGGAGCCAACTACTACTTCTACTTTAAACAGTAGAAGGTACTGACTAGAGAGAAACTATGGTTTTGTAGAGAAGAGAGTGTGCTGCGAACCTCCTTTTCCTCTGTTGAATACAGCTGTGGAAATACTGGCCAGCTGATCTGTGCAACCATGCTTTCAAAGCCTTATCTGATATTTAGAGAAAAAGTCTGCATTTTGTAAATAAACCTCTCAGATAATTCATGAATACAACATACTGGGAATACTAATCTTCACAAAAACTTATGTATCTAATGTTCTTCTCCTCAGAGTTATTTGTGTGACTTCCAGTTTCAGGAGATTATCCCGTGGTACAAATGGTTTATTAGAGTCTCTCCAGCAGCTTTACCACAGTTGTCCAAGCAGATCAGGTAGAAACATTGGCTTCTGTGAGACTCTAATTATGCACGTCTCCTGAGACAGAAATCTTTTTAATAAGCGCCAGTCCAGTAAGAATTGTTAACAAGAATAGATATTTTGAGGATAGGAAAATAATTCAAGATATTCTAAGTGTTAACAAGATGAAGCCTATTCATTATACCCATTGTTGATATTATTAAAAAGACAATTAATTTATCCACTACCTATAAAGGCAGCTAGTCATTCCTTCAGAGGAATGACTTTATAGCTAGGCATTCACGTACACAAATTTTCTTTTTTCTTTCTTCTTTCCTTTTCTCTCTTTTCTTTCTCTTTCTTTCTCTCCTCTTTCTTTCTTTCTTTCTCTCCTCTTTCTTTCTTCTTTCATCTTGTCCTTTTTTGTTTTGGGGTCACACCTAGCAGTGCTCAGGGTATTTCTTATAATGCTGAGGATCAACCCCAGATCTGCCATCTGCACTGCAAGATCCCTACCTGCTGTACTATTGTTCTGTATGGCCCCAACAAAATTTATTTTCTTTTAGAATTTTCTCAGCAGAAGCCAAGGGACAGTCCAGAGATTCATATTTTATCCATAGTATTTATAGTAATAAAATTAGAAAATCAGAAAATAAACTTCCTCTCTAGGATTGTTCTTCCTCAGTAGGTATTTCATTACTCAAGGGCATATCCTTATGATAAAGCCTGCATATGAATGGACAAAGAAATTTTCCTTCTCCAAGCATGAAATGGGTCTCTCTCAGAAGAAATTCATACCCAGAAGTAAAGGAACTCTTTTTTTTTCCCCTAATATTTCACCTTCTTTTCACCTTGGCTTAATCCCCCAAATCCCAGGTCCCATTTTGCATTTACAAGAGTAACTCTCAAGCACAGAATTTGGAGTAGCCCTGTGCACCACTTGGTTGGCCCTAAAATTCAGCACCTTTATGCGCACGCGCGCGCACACACACACACACACACACACACACACACACACACACACACACACACACACACGTATGATCCTACTATCTGATAATTAATGGAGCACCAACTTCATTTGTTCCCTTGGATTCTTTATGAATAAGCAATCACAGTATATTGGTGCTAAATATGCTCAGATATTTTCACTTTAGTAAAGAACATTCAGATATATGACCCAAAAGAGCAGAGACCTAGTAGAGACCACTGACTACCCTCAAAGGAGATCACTTAGGTGTTCTTAAATTTATTTTCCACATGAGTGGCTGCCAACCTTGCCCAAATGGAGAACAGCCCCAATCAAGTCCAGTTAGGTGATAAAGGGCCGGGGTTTATTTCAAGGTCTTGTTATCATCTTTAAACTTATCATCTGCTATTGACCAAAATGAAATCATGTTGATGCCAAAGACAAAAGCTGAGTGTTATTGTATAGAAAGAAGGTCACAATAGCGAGAGCTATAGTCCTCCTTGACAACCGCTAATACTTCCCCAGTTAACACTGGGGCACTTGTGACCTCATGTTTAGCCTTGAAATAAAGTTCACTATGAGAGGATCACTTTAATGACTGCATTCTAAATTAAGACAACCTTTTTTGGCAAGAAAATTTTGAACAAACCATTCATTTCAAATGCTTTTATTTCCTTTACAATTGATAAGAGAAAACATATTCTGTGACAGGAAATTTCTGCTTATACTATGTTGTATATTGTAAAAAAAATAATGTACATAAGACAGGACCCTTTACATAGTATAAAAATACACCTAACACTTTTCTACCAAAAGCTAGTCTTGAGAATTCTTACTAACAACTAATTATGTAGGACATTCATTGAATATGATCTGAGTTCCAAGTGAAAAGATAAGAAGCATATATAATGTGGGTTGACTTTCCCTTCTCTCTTCATGCCTTTTGCTGAATTCGAGGAAGACTACCTTTCCATTCCTACCAGGATACAAGCTTTTATCGATGTGTTCTAGTACCCATCTTACTTCATTAACAAGATGTGACTTATCTGACTATTATTTATACTCAGGGCCCTGGCAGGAATGCTGCTGAAGGTCTAGGTTAGTGATATGTGGAAGGAGAAACTCTTTTTCTCAGGAATTAGCTAAAGTGTTTGATATCCAGCACTCAATATCCATTGCAGAAAGTAGAATAACACGCTAACATCTGGAGTAATTGATGTCCTTACCCTCTCACTAGCTTCTTCCCTTTCAACTGTGGTCCAGGTCCTAGACAAGCTTTCTTGTCTAGAAGTTTTCTCCTTTATGTAAAAACCACCTAAAAAGTTCATTTAAAGCAATTTAGCAGGGAGAGGGCTTAAGTGATAAAAGCACATGCCTACCATGTTTAAAACCCCGAGTTCAATCTTCAGCATTTAATTAATAAGAGAAAAGTACCAAATTCTTTGCCAGTTTCATTATATTTACATGTAACACATGTGTTTATGTATATATAAATATATGTATATATTTGGATGTGATCGGTTGAGGCAATGAACATTGGGTCACACGGAATGATTGAATTGAACAAAAGCACTAGTAGATTGATGGGTTCTTTTACTACCTGCAAATTATCTTGTCTGGGTATAAAATGTGGGAGCTTTGAATCCATCAGAGCTGAGAAAGAGAGGTTACCTGTCCATTGCTTTTGGGTCAGTAGAGAAAGTGATATATAATTTGTAGTTAGCAGTTTCCCATGTTATTCTTTAAAGAGGGTACCTATCTAGGAGATATTGGGGATCAGTAATAGCCCCTCCTGGGTTTCTCTCTCCTCCAAGTCACTAACCAGATACTTGAGTGCAGATAGGCTCCTCCATGAGAGTAAGTCTTTCTTTTCAAGTTTCATCATTTGTTTTGTGTTGTTAATTGATGTGATTTGGGATTGTGTTTTTTTTTCTATTTTGTTGTTTTCTTATATGTTTTGGTTTATTGCTTTTAAATTTTTTTTAGTTTATTTTTGGAGATGGAAATGGATTTTTCTACATGAAAGCTGAGTTCTTTGTTTCTTTCTTTTGCCCGTGACTGACTGCATGCTCTCTGTTGATGTCTTGTTCCTGGTTCTTGACACTGACCATCTTGTCTATGAAAGGAGGCACTCCAGCGAGCTTGCTTGATCAGAAGAAAGGGAAGTTTGCTTGGTTTAGTCACTCCACAGAAACCCATGGTAATGTTCTCCTGTGCTCTGTGTGTATAAATATGTGTCGTACCTACTGAACTAGATGATAGGCTCTTTCTCTTGATGCCTGTGACACTGAGTGTGTCTGTGTGTGCATGCTATGTGAGAGCTAGAGAGATATTAAGTTGCTCCATAGTAAGCCTTATCATATCTTCACACGATTACTTCAACAGACATAATAATTAATGGCAGTGACTCCTCATTGGAACCCCTCTTTTGAGAAGTGCTACCAGGATTGAAATTGTGATCATTGCCAACAGGATGCTGTTCCTAACAATGAGATGATTCCAAAGACAATACATTTCCAACTAATTCCTCACATCTAATTTGATTTTATTTCAATACTAGCACCACCAGCACCATCATATCATTCTGCAAGCACATACGGAGCTCTTTGAGAGCAAAATGTCAAAAAAATCAGATCGCTGTTTATACACAGCTCCACTCTTTAAATAATGATGGTTGAGAAAATAAAGGAAACTTATGTCAGAGGTGTAAATGGATTAAAAGATACAATTTTATGGATCTTTGCCCAGATTAGATAAAGCAAGAACCCTTGTAAAGCACTGAAGGTATATCTCTACAGTTCTCAGATATAAAATTATCCAGTGATTTGTTCTTATACATCACCTCCCTCAACGCTGGTTTAAAGGGAAAGCAAATGCTAGAAAATCCAGTACCATCAGTTGACATCACCACCATTCTTTGATGCTTCTGATTTAGCTGCAAGAACTTTGTCTTGTCTTAGAATACAAAATAGAGAATTGATTGACATGGGGGCAGAGAAGTTGGCATAGTTTAGAGCTGTAACAGCATTCCAGTTCACATGTTACCCCCAACGCCCGCATGGTCTTGGTTACCAATATATGTCCCTTCTCAAGAACTTTCTTTCCTGTTCCTTGAACTGAAGGAGACAAGTTAGAGCTGGATAACGTCTTAAGTTCCGTATGGCTTCCAACATCTTTGAAATGACTTCCTTTTTGCCCATTGAAAAGGAGTCTTGGACTAAAAAGTTTTACAGCAAACATCTGGGAAGTCATGGACTTTCTATTTGCATTTTCCACGTTCATGAATCTATTCTCAGCGACCAATCTCACTTTCATCCAAAAGAAAAGAATCTGGAAGAAATTCTCATCCATCAACAACATTCATCTAACTGATACAATTATCGTCCACATCTGTCCCATTGGGACTTGTCACTTGACGCCATAGTGCCTCATGCCATATCTTCAGTAATTGTAGTTTGTGGATGCTGAGAACTACAACAGATGAAGTTCTTTTCTGCATGAACTAAGATTGATATTATACTGGAAAGACCACACTAAAGACCCAGGATTGGAAAAAATCATGAAGTCTTTATTATGACATACTGAAAGAATAATACTATGTGAAAAGTGATAAATACTTTGAATTAAATGGCTTCTTTTAAGCCATCAAACTAGCTTACAACCACCTATGACTAAGGAATTTCAATTCACTATACCTTGAGAGGAGATGAGACCGTGACTAAACAGGTTGAATTTAATAGAGAGAAATAATAGTGGGATCCTGAGTGAATAGTACAGCATGTAGGACATTTTCCTTGCACATGGCCTCACCATTTTTCTTCCCAAGAACTCCATAAAGTCCCCTGAGTCTAGCAGGAGTGATCTCTGTGTATAGAGCAAGGATTAAGTCCTCAGTTGTGGCAGAGGTGGATCACAAACAAAAAGAGAAAGAAAAAGAAGAAAGAAAGAAAGAAAGAAAGAAAGAAAGAAAGAAAGAAAGAAAGAAAGAAAGAAAGAAAGAAAGAAAGAAAGAAAGAAAGAAAGAAAGAAAGAAAGAAAGAAAGAAAGAAAGAAAGAAAGAAAGAAAGAAAGAAAGAAAGAAAGAAAGAAAGAAAAAGAAAGAGAAAAAAAGAAAGAAAGAAAGAAAGAAAAGAAAAAGAAAGAAAGAAAGAAAGAAAGAAGGAAGGAAGGAAGGAAGGAAGGAAGGACGGACGGAAGAAAGAAAGAAAGAAAGAAAAGAAAAAGAAAGAAAGAAAGAAAGAAAGAAAGAAAGAAAGAACGAAAGAAAGAAAGAAATAAAGAAAGAAAGAAAGAAAGAAAGAAAGAAAGAAAGAAAAAGAAAGAGAAAGAAAGAAAAGAAAAAGAAAGAAAGAAAGAAAGAAAGAAAGAAAGAAAGAAAGAAAGAAAGAAAGAAAGAAAGAAAGAAGAAAGAAAGAAAGAAAGAAAGAAGAAAGAAAGAAAGAAAGAAAGAAAGAAAAGAAAGAAAGAAAGAAAGAAAGAAAGAAAGAAAGAAGGAAGAAGAAGAAGGAAGGAAAGAAGAAGAAAGAAAGAAGAAAGAAGAAGAAGAAAGAAAGAAAGAAAGAAAGAAAGAAAGAAAGAAGAAAGAAAGAAAGAAAGAAAGAAAGAAAGAAAGAAAGAAAGAAAGAAAGAAAGAAAGAAAGAAAGAAAGAAAGAAAGAAAGAAAGAAGAGAGATGATAGTTTTGCAGTTCTCTTTAGGCCACTCTAAACTTAATTTGTCAGATACTCAATGTATAATCCTTGTTCTTGATTACTGCAGTACTTGTTTGAATTATAGGACATGCGTTTGGTGATAACTATTAATCTGCAGTTCTCTATTTTAAGTTTGGTCCTAGATAATTTACTCAGGACCTGGTGTTGTTACAGCCAAAGAGGCAGTTCTCCAAATTTATCTTGTAGTTCATAAAAAAAAAAAAAAAACACAAAAACAAAACAAAACAAAAAAAAACTGTGTTTTCTTCAGCTGAGCTGGATATAAAGCTTGAGAGTTGCACCTCTTAGAATGAGTGTATTTAAAGAAATAAGGTGAATTTTAAAATGTCATGAAAGTTCATGGTGGACACATGTGTAAAACTTACTCAACTATCCAAGGCTGATAGCACTGAAGGAAGGGAAAGAATTCAGGTGTCAGCATTTCTGAATGTCTCATTACTTTGATTTCCAGATTGTGACTACCGTATAGTTCCACCCATTTTACCAAGAGTTTGGAGAGTATATATATTTGTTCAGACATTATCCTAGATAATCAGCAGATATGTTATCTAAAGAAATTTCTAAGCCTAGCTAGGGCAATTCCAGGACCTCAAAGTCCTGCCAACATCTTTCCAATTGCTCCTCTCATATGCTGCCAAGGCCACACCATCAGGTATCATTGTCTTGATTGGGTATGTTGGAAAAGCTAATGCTGATCTCTTTTTCCTCCCCACCCTCAATGTCTTGCCCTTCATCCCTTTGACTCTTGCAGTGAGCATGCCTACAAGTGAGACGGAATCAGTCAATACCGAAAACGTGGCTGGAGGTGACATCGAGGGAGAAAACTGTGGGGCCAGGCTGGCGTGAGTAGGCATGGACAAGCCTAGGGGTGGGGCTAATCAATACCTAATCAATTTTAAACATGGAATACAGGCAGGGAAGATGGAATCAGAGTGGGTTCAATTATTCTTCACTGGGAGGGCAGAGAACAAAGCCTACAGCAGGAAGTGCATGACAGGCAATGGCCTGTGGGGAAAAGAGGGCTCTGGGTGGATTTTGGGTTACAGGAGGCCCAACACAGGAGCCTGAGGCTTCAGTTGTGGTTGCTCTTTAGTTTAGCACTTCTGTGAGTGTTGTATCTTGGGATTTTGAGCCCCTTTCCATTCCAACAGGAAATAGGATATAGGGGGAATGGGGAACTCTGAAGTCTTTCTCTACACAGGCATTTTCATGCCCTTTCACACAATTCTGCTGTATCGGGCTATTTGGGTCTTACTAACTATCATTTCCTTCTGATTAATGTGACCCGGAAGGAAAGCAAACAGGTAAGAGAATACACCGGATATGATAAACTTGTTGGTCCTTATTTACAGTCTGAGTTTGTTTTTCATGTAGGGAGGGGAAACTGAGGTATCTGAAATGCCCACGTGGACTAAAGAAAAATGCATGCAATTCCACATCTCCTCCAACAGAGCATCAACTTTTTCTCTTCCCTGGCATCACTTGTTAACTATGCCAGAGCAAAGTGTCAAAGGCACTTGCATAGAGATAGTCAAGATCCTCCATATTAATTCAATTTTAAACATGGTGATGAGCTGTCCCTGAAGATTTCCCTCAAAGAAAATGGAAGGAAAACAACATCAAATACCTGAAAATAAGCAAACTTCTGGCTTCTTTCTTTGGGGAGTCTCAGAAAGCCAAGTTTATTGATGAACGTCTTATTTTACCAGAAAACGTTGACCTTGAAAATGAGGCCTTCTGGCCTTTGAGATTATTTTTTGTGTTGCCTTTGAGGTTGAGAGCTGCAAACCCATGAGTTGCAGTAGTCCCAGATACAGTGAGTTTCTGAATAACCCTGAAATGATGTGATAACCCAACCATTCCTTTTTAACAAGGCTAAAGTAGACACCTTTAAAGTAAGAGCTGCCAGCATGGAGCTGAAGGAGCAGACAAAACCAGGCTCAGGAGCAGATCAATTCTCACAACTCCTCTTTTCAGGGGCTGTGGGACCTTTGATATTATTCACTCTGACAGTGGCACCAGGGAGTCTACACTGCAGATCTCTCAGCATTGTTGGGAAGCAATTATTGTCAAAATGCTGTTAAAATACGGTGCTAATTACGATTTTAAGCACCAGTCCCTTTTTTTTTCCCCTTCTTTTCTTTCAGAACTATACAAAACAAGAGCTCACTTTTCTAGAAGTGGGCCCCAGACAACCACATTGGGGAGAGTCAGATAGCAAGGTTTTAGGGACATCCATTCTAGATTTTTCCATTGTTTTGACACCAAGAGGAGGGTTAAAAAGAACATAATCAAGGGCTGGGCATTGGCTTTTGGATTAGGCTAAGTTAGGTACCAGGAGGTACTGGGGCAGGAACCTGGTATCACTGGCAAATGTGTTTCAGCATGGAAGCTCTGTTGGAAAGAAAATGTGATTTTTCTCTCTAGAGGAAAGCTGGATTCTTGCATGTATCTGACACTTTCCTTGCTTTGAGGGCCCAATAGAAATGGCTCCTGTTATTTCCATGAGTATCCCTCTTAAGCACTTACAATGTACATATAAAATAATTAATTGACATACCATTATTCTACTGTGAGATTTAAAATTCATGGGCCTCAGAGGTAGCTTAATGTACTAGAGTACATGCTTTCCATGCTGGACCCCCAAGGTTTGATCCCCAGCACCTCACAAGTCTCCCCCCATGCACCACCTAGAGTGACTTCTAAGTACTAAACCAGGGGTAGCCCCGAATACCACTAACTGTGGTCTAAAAACAAAATAAATTAAATTCTAGATTTTACTTCCCATTCAACCACCCCATTCCACCCCTTGCCCTATTTCTGATAATGATAGATAAGGACTATAGCATTCTGGTGGAAGAAAGAATGGTCCAATCAAAAAGGCTGGAGGCTGAGTCTTATAGTCTGATGACAAGACAGTGAAAAGTTAACATCTTAAAATCTTAGTTATGGCCAGAGCGATACCACTGTTTGCCTTATATGCAGCCAACCTGGGTTCAGTCCCCGGCATCCCATATAGTCCCCCTGAGACTGCCAGGAGTAATTTGAGTGCAGAGCCAAGAGTAACTCCTGAGCCCCACCAGGTGTGGCCCCAAAACTAAAATAAATACATAAATAAAATAAAATAAAATAAAATATGAGTTAGCAGACTTGTGTACTTAGATGAGGATGAATATGTAGTAACTAGGTCTAAAAAAGAATGGTTTCTAAAGGTTATCAGAAGAAAACAAATTACAATGGGATGTTTGGTGAGTAGCTTGATGGTCGGGAGATAAAGAGGAGGAGCCATTCAGGCTGGTAAACAGGAAAAGAAAAGAAAACAGGAAAAGAAAAATTTAAGCAAGGGCCCAATTGGAGGGACATTGCAGGTATCATAAAGGCAATAAGACATGAAGATCTGAGACTTTAAAATTACTGGTATTAAAACCATTACTGAGATTATTGAACTAAGAAAGTTTCTGAGGGGGATGATAAGGACTAAACCTAGAACTCAGTTCTACACAGAAATAAGAACAAATGAATGAAACAGACAAGGAGAGTTTAGAAGAATAGATATTGTACTTGAGGGCGACAGGAACTTGCAAGGGGATACTATTTGTACATCCGTTCAACACCATGCCTGGTTGATGCTAGAAAATGGAGATAAATGGCAGAGAGCAAATGAAGAGCCATCCCATGAGAGCTCCAACATCAGACAAGTAAATAAGTTATACATTTATGCTATGTGAAGAAGGAAAAGTAACCATAATGTTAGACTGATAATGGGAGGGATTCCATTTAGAAGAAGCTTCTTTGAAAAATTAAAATAAAACAGAAATTAAACTGAATATATATATATATAAAATATATATATATACATATATATATATATATTGAGGTGAGGTGTGAGGAAGGATAGTGCAAAGAGAACAGTGATGTGTTTCAAATTCTTTGTGTGAAATTGAAGTAGTGCAACGAAGGAGGTGGGAAAAAGGGAGTAGGCAGGGAAGGATAAAGATAGAGCCTGGTAAACCACAGAACAATCTTTATTGTAAGAGTGCAAGAGTTCTTCGAGCATGAGACATCAGAAAAATGATGTTGCGCTGGGAGTTTGTTTTTATTATTTTTATTCTTGTAGGATCACATTGATGCTTAGAGGAGGCCACGAGGGAAGTAGCCATATCTGAGAAATGGCCCAAATAGCACCACCCACCTGTGGCATGATGGCAACTCAGGATATCAGGAACAATTAGATAGGTTCTTTGCATGTTCTATAGGAATTGAGGGTTTACTGATGTGGAAGTTAGGGATTCGGTGGAGACGAGTGGGTAGAAAGAGCCAGCAGAAGACCTTCACTACAGAGTTGAGGCCAAGGAAGGAAAAAGAAAATATTGGCTAGAACTAAGCCATTGCCAAGTGAAGCCTTGCTTTATTTTTATTAGAGTAAAAGCCAGACAGTGTTGAAAGCTACATGAAAACCAATGAAAAGGCATAGGTTAAAGAAGCCAGAAAGGAAGTGAGTTCTAGGAAGAGAGAAGAGGAAGACTTCAAATACACAGCTGGAGGCATTAAGTTGATGTGGGAAGACATAATTCATTACTTTGGGGTTTAATTGTAAGAGACTGAACATCATTTGCCCTGGTCTACTTGTAATCAGCCATCAACTAGCCCATGATCTCAAGCAAAGCACCTCTGCACTGAGTCTCAGCCTCATCCTCGAGGACTCTAGGACACAAAAATGCTTTTTGTCTTGTGGAGGGATCTCTTAACAGAGAGCTTGGAATGTTCTAAGCACTGCATGGAAGAGAACCAATTTCACTTCTTTTACATCTTGGACTTCCCTGTAGGCATTCTGCAACTTGATCAGTTGCCTCCCATACATTCTGGTGGTATCCAATGGGCCTTCCATAAAGAGGCTCTTATTTAAAGGGTCAATATTTGGGATTATTCTATCCATCATCTCATCACAGAATGTAGATAATTCAGTCTGTGGAGTCCCCCAGAAGTTCCTGAGCATGCTGAGTATGGTCAAAGAGAGTAGGCCTTGGAGACCAGCAGCAGAAGTGAGGAGTCAGTCTCATCAAGCAATTCAACTTCTTTTCAGAAGACTCTGTAGCCTGGGAAAAAATACAGGATAGAGATTGCACCAAGTAGATACAATAGAGGACCAAATAGTGTGGAATGTTGTGTGGAAAACAAAACTAAGTGACCTTAGGGCTGAGTGGGGAATTCAAAATAAAGTATACCATTAACTGGGGAGCTCTGGTAGAGCAGAATTGATGGGGACAAGTCAGGGAGGTCTAAGAAGGTGTTATGCGTTAGAGCAGGGGAGATTATGATCACCTAGAATCTTAGCAGAAGTGAGGAAGAATGATTTCAGCATCAGTATCTGAAGGAACGCTCTTTAGGAACCAGGTTCAGCGTATGTCTGATAATGGTAGTTGTGGTTGTTGGCGCAGTTGTGGAGTCAAGGAGGTTGAGTCAGTCATTTGTCTATATGGATGGTGACTGCAGTGGGCCTCTGATACATATGAAAGGAAAATGAGGACTATTCTGGGAAATCATCTCTACACAACAGATAGTAAATATATGGTTCATGACTCAAAAAAAAAAAGGCAGAGAGGCTAAAAATAGAAATGGCTCCCAAGAAGTTCAGATATTCATCAAATAATGGCATGCAAATGGAGTTAGAAAAATGAAGAGGGTTTTTTTTTTTTCTAATTTCAGATCTTAATGCCAGGGAGAAAACCATGCTTTCCTAGAAAGTTTGTGTTAGTTTATATAGGCTAAAATAGAGGAAGTAAAGTGTAGACTTAAAAATAGAGAGAGTATAGAGTAGAATTAACTTCAGGGCCAGTGCAACAAAACTGTTCCCATGGTCTTGTGTGTTAGATGCTAAACTTCTCAACATTTCTACCCTCCTTTAAGGACCCTCTTAAAATAAAAGAGGATATTTAGAATAGAATAGAATAAAGTCAATGAGGGCAAGGTATGATAGGATACTTTAGAGTAGGGTGGGGTTGCAGGAGTTGGGTGGCATGAGGTAGGATAAGGTAGGGTAGATAGATAGAATAGGGCAAGGTAGCCTGGATGAGATGAGATGAGATGGAATAGGGTAGAGTAGAATAGAGTGAAATAAGGCAAGATAGAATAGGTTAAAGATGGGGTGAAATAGGAAGGGAGGGATGAGATGGGGTAGAGTGTGCTAGATTAGGATATGATAGGGTAGGGAGGATAAGAAAGAATAGGGTAGAAATAGTAGGAATATGTTAGGATATAGTAGGATATGCTAGGATAGGATGGGTAGGGTAAGGTGCATTTGGATATGGTAGAAAAGAATAGACTGGGAAAGGCTTAGGGTATGTAAATTAGGATAGGCTAGTACAGGACAGAATATAACAGAGTATGTAGGATTTATTAGGATAGAATAGGAGCAATGCATGCCTCATAGGGACTTGGAGAAGTAGAGGTCACTGCTGAACTTAGAAGGGGTTCCAAACAAACAGGAGGAAGCATTACCCTTATGAGAAACAGAACAGCTTAGGGTGTGGAATGATGCCCTAATTGCCCCTCTTCTCCCAGATCACGTACTAACATAGTGCAGGTAGTGACCTTTCAAACCCTAAGCTAGTGGTTTCCTCTCAAGAGAACTGCTAAGCAACCCACTTTTATGAAGTGGCTTCCTGAATTTCCCACCTGTACCAAGGAGAGAAATCAAGACACGCTGAATTCACCAAGAATTCTAATCTCATCTTTCAAAGGGCTGGGTGTTCTTTTGTCTCCAGACACATACCACTTGCTGGTGCTTATGCAATAGATACTTTAAATGGGATACAGTTTCAGATCCATAGAGCCAAAAATTATAGACTCAATTGCCTGAGAACAGATACAAAAGCTGGTTGTGATATGTGATGTCTGGGGTCATGGATCAGGATTTGTAACTAAACAGAAAATAATCATAGACCTATCCCATTTCCTCCTTTTTCTGAGAATGTGCTAAAATGCCAAGGGAAGACCTTTAGCTGGTACTCTGACCTCTTTTCCAACCATGATCTTCCCTTGTGCCCACTTCTCAGAGTCATTTCCTTGGGAGATACAAACACCGTTTTCTTGTTCCTCCATTGGCAAAGAAATGGAGGAAAGGGTCTATGATCTACCTTGAAAGGCTCCTCAGAAAGAATAGCAGAGGCACATCTGAGAGAAGGCCTGGAGTCAGGAAAGACTTGGTAAACAGAGTCACAAGGCGTATGACTTAAGGCCATCACTTAGGCTTGTGTTTAACCTTCCAAGCCTGGAGAGACCCCTTAAAGTCCTAAGTTCAGCATAACCCTGTTGGAAAAGAGAGCAACCCATATTCCCTATCACCCAATTATCAGCTGGAAAACATTTGTTTCTCCCATTAAACAGAGGCTCTAAATAAAAATGCTGCTCTCGGCTGCCTGTCCCCCTCCCACATGCTTTGTTAACATGTGATTAAACTCTCCAGCCCGAGCAGGCAGTCTTTGGGGGTGGGAAAAGGTTATTAGCTAACGGTTCTGAGCAGTAAAGGCACTTGGCTCAGATCCTCAGTGCCCCAGAGATATAATTATCTCATGCTTGATGGCTTTGCCACCTGTCACATCTTCTGGTTTAATTTTTTTTAATAAAAAATAATGAGAGGGGTTGTTTTCTTGCTCGGTGACAAAGCTGGCTTTTTGCAGAGCTGGGACAGCACAGTACTGCAGCAGGTGCCTCCCCAACTCTCTTCTCCTGTCTTCTTCCCTGCCGTCTCCCTGATTTTCTGATCTCTGAACTGTTTCCAGAAATTCTTCTCATCACATGAGTGTCTCTCTCTCTTTCTCTCTCTCTCCTCACTCTCTTCTTTGTTAGCTTCCTCTGGGCCTTTTTATATGAACTAGACAGTGTGAAAACCTGGAAGGTTCTACATTTCAGTGAACCTACATTTCCACACAATGACCCCAGTCAGCCCCAGGCTCACATGCCAGTCCTTCCAGCCCCAGTCCTCAGGCCTTTAGACTACCTTAGGCCGTTGGCATGGGGACCACGATTTCTTCATTAGCCCAGGTTGCAGCCCCCAGGCTACACCTGCTCTGACATACCAGATTCCTGCAAATTCCTTACTCATCCTCAGTACCTTCCTAGGCACCAGCCTGGATCCTGATAAGGCAGCAGTGAGGGCTTCTGCCTGAGGTACTGCCTCACTATTCTATTTGGTGATAGGCTCATAACTTTGGTATTCTTCTCCTCTTCCTATATCTCAAAAGAAAGCATCCCTAGCATGCTGTGTGGGTGATTTTACACTGCTTCACCAACCTCACATATCCCGAAGGACAGACATGATCACCTGAGTACAAGCACTCTCCTTCCAGGGGACTTTATCTTTATTTAGAAAAGACTAAATATACCATTGAACCAGCCCTAATGTCTCCATATCTGTACACAAAAACATACCAGTAGAGTTTCTCTTTCCAAAATTGTTCTGATTCACTCTACACCTCTTCCCAAACTGAGGCATAGTCACTCAGATGATCAAGATTCTCTGAGGTGATTGAACATTTTTGAGATGTCAAATATATGTATACCATTTGTTAACACTCCCTCCCTTTCTCTCTTTCAGTCACCGAATCTCCAAATCCAAGTTCAGGTGAGTGGATGCATGCTTTCTGTTGCTCTGCCCACTGCCTACTCCCAACTCAATCTCTATTCCTCTGTAGAGAGCTAAAAGTAACAGCCAGTAAATGGTCTTGTGGAGGGAGAGTTAGGTACTCTTCTACAGAGGAAATTACTGTGTCTGTGATGATCAAAAGAAAAAAATCAGATTAGGCAGATACTTCAGGGTGGGGTGGTATCTTATCACTCTTTTTTTTTGTTTTGTTTTTGTTTTTGGGCCACATCCAGCGGTGCTCAGGGGTTACTCCTGGCTGTCTGCTCAGAAATAGCTCCTGGCAGGCACGGGGGACCATATGGGACACCGGGATTTGAACCAACCCAACCACCTTTGGTCCTGGATCAGCTGCTTGCAAGGCAAACACCGCTGTGCTATCTCTCCGGGCCCTATCTTATCACTCTTAAGTGCCACTGTTCCTCAGATATTGTGAGACCTAATTGTTCTCATTTCCCTAAAAGTACAATTGAGTGAAATATAATGTGGACTTTTGCTACAGCAAGGATTGGCCCAATGATTTATACTACATAGGATCTGCATAGGTTCTATTTTTAGTAACTCAAACTAAGTACCTGTTAATGGGTAAGATGTCCATATGTATGTAGAATGGGTTAAGAGCATGGAGTGAGTGCATGCAATGAAGATGTGAATTGATTTCACAAATCTCTTAAGTATGATAGCATATTGCTTTCTTTTATTTCATAATAGATATAATCTTGCTTTCTTGTCTTAAGTGCTATGTAGCTGGAGCATGCATAACAATAAGTTTTAGACCTATAGTGCAATGCTGTATTGTAAATATTTCCTTAAGGGAAAGCATTCAGTCTTCACATTTGTTTACCCTCAACTCTTTCTAGAATAGAGTCTGGATGCATAGGTGGAGTAGGAGGGAGGTAGAGTTGGGAAGCTACTTTCATATTCCAGGATGTCAATAGTTTTTGAAGAGTGCCAGCCCTAGAACCTTCCTGAGTATACTCTGTCTCTGCGAATAGACTAGGTTGCTCTTGAAAGATGTACCTGTGAGATGTGGCACATCTGTCTAGTTTGGGAATTTACTGCCTGGAACCATTTCATACTTCGCCTCTGATCTTGAAATTTCCTCTTCTGTTCTCTGACCTCTAGCTCTTTTGTCCATAGTCACTAGCAACACCAAACCTCACCTGTACAGACTACAGAAGCACTTCTAGGCCCTTTACACACCATGAATGGACTATGACAACTGGTAGCACAACGGCAGGCTCACTTGCCTTCTATCACTGCCTTTGTATCAGCTGAGATAGAACTCTGAGCCAAACACCAGCATTCTCTCAGATCACCATAGACCCCCACATTCCATAGACGGTGCCCACCAGAGTCAGTGTCCCTGAACTTCCCCATGACTATATGGATGTTTCCTAAAGCAGCCCTCTTATAGCCTATTAAGGAATTGACACCCCAAAACTAGGACTAAAATCAAGTCGTTGGTGGGGCTGGAAATAGTTGGTAGGGTTACTAACCTGGGTTCAATCCCTGAAATCACATATGATCACCCAAGGAGTGACTTTGATCACAAAATCAATAAAATCTGAGCATTGTTGACATATCTCTCTCACACCACCAAACTGAAAAAAATTGGTGCCTATATCCCTTCTATTTTTAACACTCTTCCTTCCCTGTCTCCAGTTCCACTGGAACTGGAATTTTCTCTGTCTAAGCCAAGGCCTCCTTTATACAAAAACCACCAGCCTAGCCCTTATTGAATAAAAGAGAGCCCTAGAAAAATTTTTTTTAAATCCTTTCTATTTAAAAAGAGGTTGAGTTTTACTCCTTTATTCCAAACATCTGGAAAAGTGTCTGGGAAGTGTCTGTCTTAATAGGAACTTAATAAGTATTTTCTGAGGAAATGAGTGAATAAAAGAATAAATAGTTTTGGCTCCTTAAAGCAATGGGACACACATTGAACAGACTTAAGCGACGGATCTAATTTGACAGCCAAAGCTGGAAAAACATTTTGTGCTTCTGACAGCTCCCAAACCCCAACAAAATCATAGTAAAGTTACATAAAAATACATTTGAAAATATTCCCAAACTATCACTCTTCTGTGCCTCATAAGTAAACGACCAAATGAATGAGTAAATGAGCGAACACAATCTGGACCTTCTCCATTGAGAGATTGCCGGGAAAGGCTGAGAACATAGTTTTTCTGGTCACCTATAGTCTAAGGAATGCTTCTGAAAACAGAAGGGGAAGGTGGACTCTAAACTTCTGGAATCTCTGTTCACTGTGAATACCTAGCTTACCTTGTAGATCTGTTCCTAGAAGCAGACATTTGACCTCAGGGGAAAGCTTCTCCCTCTGCAGCTGGTAGTGTAGATACAGCCAAAATACAGAGGGCAAAGTTGGTATTTCCAAAAGTCTCTTTTCTAGCAAGTTAGCCCTGTTTCTAAATTGATTAGCAGAGGAAACTAAGGCATAGAGACTCAGTGCCACTTGGTTCATGGATGTATGGCTAAGTTCCAATCTATACCCAGAACCTGTGCTACAAGCTTAAACACTGTGCCATTGTAGGGAGAAGGTTCTGCCTTCTTCTTGCTGAGCCTGTGCCATAAGCACGAGGTGTCTAGTTTTACAAGAGCACTATTGAATAGAAATTTAATGCCACCCACATGGGTAAGTTTTAAAACTTAGTCTTCTCCACTTTAAATGAGCACAAAGAAACAAGTGAAGTTAAACTTAAAATGTTTTATTTTACTCAGTGTTCCCCAAACACATTGTAACACAGAAGTAATGGCAAAAAAGTAGAAGTATGAAAGAGATTTTTTACATTCATTATTTTTACTGTCTGAATCCTTATGTGTACTTTTACACTTGATTCACATACCCTGATACTGATTTGGCCACATTTTAAGCATTCGATTGCCACGGATTTCTGGTGGCTGTTACACCAAACAATATGGTCCTAAAGGTCTGCATGGATAGCTGGATTCTCATTGGTGCTATCTTTGTAGTGGATATTAAAATCTGGCAATGAATTGAAAGTGACATCAAAATGATCTGGAGCAGTTTCTGTCTACTGCCGTGGTTTCCATTAAACATGCAAGAAAAACACACTTTCTGTACTTCTGTCTGTCTATGGAACCCAAATTGAAAAAATATATATAGGAGAAGAGAAAGGTAGCATAGAAAAGATAAACATAGACTGTTTCCAGCTCAGAAATGATCTTATAAACAGTGATGAGTGTTTTACTCCATCATAGAATCTAAAAATCTAAAATATGACTTAAATAATCAAAGCTTTCTTAATCATTCTCCCAATTTAATGATGAAAAATAATAGAAATTGAGCTCTCTGCTGGTTTATTCCAATGGCATAAAATCACAATCTATTTAAAAGGATTATTAGAATAGAGGCTGGAGAGATAGTACAGTAGGCAGGGCTCTTGTTTTGCATGTGGCTGACTCAGGTTTAATTCCTGCATCCCAGATGGTCAACTGAACCACTGTCAAGAGTAATTCCTTGAGCACAGAGCCAAGAGAAACCAAATATATACTTATATTTATATATATTCCAATAAATATTAACCAGATCACCTATTGGGATTTCTATATCTTGATGATTCTGAATCATCGAGATGATTATTTTGTCCAATTTTCAGTAAAATGTGGTCAATGCACCTTTCTGCTGTGATGTAGGCAGAGTGGCACATATACAAGTTGTCCTCGGTCTCTAAGAGTGCATTTTTATTAATAATTTATTTTGACCAAAGAGGATTACAAATCTTTCACAGTAGTATTTCAGGTACATGGTGACATTGAATCAGGGGCATTCCCACCACCAATGTTGTCCTCCCTTCACCCCTGTTCCCAGCATGCATCCCATATCGCCCCTCCTCTGACCCCTGGGCTGCTAGTATAAGTGGTCCCTTCTGTGTCTAGCTTGTTGTAGATTGGGTATCAATTCTGTTGTCATTGGCTTTGGATTTGGTGTTTAAGTCTGGCATTTTTATGTTACTCACATTTAAAAAAATTAAATGCTATAATTACCTTGTGGTTCTTGGTCTGCAAAAGAAAATATAGAAACTTACTTCTGGCTACAAGAAAGAGTCAAAAGTTGCTACCAATTTGATGCTGTTTACTACTCTGAGAGTTGTCTCAAAGCCTATGCCAAGCACACTAATTTAGAAGCACCTTTTGCTCCTCATCCTCTTCTCATCCCTGTATCACAAGAGCCTTATGGTTTTTAAATCTTATCAGGGATGTAGTAAATCTATTAAAGTTGGTATAATTTATTCTACCAACTGGTCAGACCAGTCCTTTTAGATAGATTGTTCTACAATGAGTCTATACCAAAGTCTAAGATATGGTCCTGGTCACTTTCTGTCATGGTCTTAGAACCTCACTGAAGAAGAGGCATGAGCAATACAAGCTAGTGAATGGTCCCATAAAATGGAAGTCATCCTCTTGGGGAAGCACTGCTAGATTAACTAGGATAGAAGTGCCTGTACTAGGTCTCCCTCATACTAAGCATCCTTATTGATAAGGGTCTACATCACCACATGGGATTTGGTCAGCAGAGATAATCTCTCATGCTAAGATACTAGGTATGTCATAAATATTTATGGAATGTTTAACTAAAATGTGTAATACAGACAAGAAGTATGAAAGGAGTTCTGAAGCTATTTATCTAGTTTATTATGAAGAAGTAGAAACTTGGGAGGAGCCTTTTAGAATAGACAAACACAAGGGATGTAGAGCTAAAACCATGGATAAGGCACTTGCTTTGCATGCTTTTGGCCTAGATTTAATTCCCATCACCCCATATGTTCTCCCAAACCACCAGAGAAATCCCAGAGTAAGGCCTATACACAGTCAGATGTGGCCTACAGACAAACAACCCCCCCCCCCCCAAAAAAAACAACCTTAAGGGCATGATAGAGAAAGGGAGTCTACTGGAAAGTTGGAGGACAGTTGTTTAAAGGAAAGAGAGAACATGGCCTAGATTGAGAAGAGCTAAGTTGGATCCAAGGTTGAGGTCGCAAGTATTTTCCATGGGAACGCAAGACACACAAGTTCTAAGAAGTATATTGAACATGTCTTTATCCATTCTTTCCTCTTCTCTCTGCATATGGGAAAGAAATTCTATTTCTAGAGGAAATGATTTTCCCACTTAGTATGAAGGCAACACGAATAGCAACAGATTTCTCCTCCCTTTTTTATCATTTAATTTCTATATCCTCCATGCATATGTAAACACACAAATAAATTTACACATTCTAATAAACCATTACATTTATTATACAGTAGGAAGCGTTGCCAGGAAACCAGTTGTCAAGCAAAGCTATATTTTGAAGAGTGGGAGGTGTATAATTATCTTTAAATACTTTCTCTGGATAGTAATTACCCCACCCCCACCCAGCCCCAATCCACGTGACTCTCCTCTGCAAGGAACAGCATGATTTGTTTAATGGGTGCTATCGAGCTTATGACAACACTCAGTCGGTCAGGGCTTCGAACAGAGCCATCCCAGGCCTGCAGGATGGGCTTGACCATACAGCACCCCCAACTTGGAGAAAATGGAGCTTAAACAAGGTCCAGAATTCAGTTGCCTGTGAATCAATTCTTACACACTATACAAATAAAAGACATGAAATCAAGAACTCTTGATTCTTTGGAGTTCTTCAAAACAATTATCAGCAATTTCTGTAACAGGAGATGGGATCTATTTAAAACATTTCGTGGCAACAAGAATGTAAGCTATTTAAGACCAGTTCTGAGTTTGTCCTGAAAATGGATTTTTCAAGACAATGTCCACACTAAATTTAAAACTGCAATAATGGAAGAGAGCCCCCCTGGCCAAGTCTGGTAAACCCCAGAGATCACCTTTCCCTCAGGATCATCTGATAGCCATTCTCTCCCCTTGCGTTGCCCCTTCTTTCCTCTCCCTGCTCCTCCTGCTTATCTGAGCTGGTGTGCCTGAAGGATGAAGGACTCCCTGCATTTACTGGAAAACATTTTCTGACTACAGGCATTCCTCTCTGGGCAGTGAATCTCCCCTGGAGAGCAGGCAGTGTCCCCCGCCAAGGCCGGCTGCTCCCTGGAGAGCACCCCAGTGCTCAGTGATCTAGGGATAGAACAGAGCAGTATCTTGTTGCTTCTTCCCTCCCATACTGCAAGCCAGGTCCTAAGTTCTCACTGCCATGAGAGCAGAGAAAACAATAGCTTTTGGGATGTAATCCTCACTGTCCTAATCTTAAAGTATATTTTAGCAAAGGTTTGGTAGGAGAGTTTTTTTCCACAGGTACTAGGTTACAAACTAACAGAGATGTAAAGAAAGACATGTTACCCAAAAAGAAAGTTTGGGGGCAAGTAGAGGGATTTATATCTGTAGATTTATCAGCCACTGTTCCAAGATTTTTGCTTTGTTTCTCCCTGGTCTTTCTCACACAAACAGGGCCTCTATCTCCAACTCATTCATATAAGTGACTTAGAGGCACCTCCAGCGCATTTTTTCTTGTCCCTGGCCATCCTGGGGACAGAGCTTTGCAGTTAGGGGCTCCTGCCACTTGGCCCGACTACCTCAGCTAGAGACTCTGGCTGTCACTTTCATACTTTTTCCATTTGATACCTTTTCCCTATGTCTCCAGTCACACTGGGGTCCTCTTGATTCTTCCTCTAAGTCTTTTCAATCAACTCAGTCTCCTTCCCATTAACAGCTCCTCTTTCCTTCATCTCTGACTTGGGTTGGAGACATTTCCCTCCTACTTTGTAGAGGACAATGGATCACTGGTTTGAGGTTTCTAAAATCAAGTCCTGTCATGTCATTCTCCCTCAAGTCTTCCTACCACGACCCTCACAGCATATCTTTGTTTCTCTTCTTTGCATGGAATTGGTGTTTGTTAAGTATTTGGTCAATGGTGCTACGAAATATAGTGAGGTTTTTTTTTTCCTGTAGCAAGAAGATAAAACTAGCAGCAAGCTATAAACATACCATCACCGCTGTACAATTACAAAATGTTTCTTAGGATTATTTAACTTATAAATTCTCAAGTATGATTATCCATTAGAGTCATCTGGGTAACTTTAAAATAATACCAGTGGTAATTTGGGTTATTTAAAGAATATTCAACCCCCAGAGAAGCCAATGTACTTGTTTTGGAGTTAGGACTTTGGGCCTGGTAGGGATCTGGGGAATTTTTAAGCCTTCTAGTATATTTCTATATACATATGTGTGTTGTAATTCCTGAGAGAAGTCCCTAACCCAGATACTATCGACAAACTTCCTAGTGATTGTGTGTGGCATGAATATATTCTGGGAGGTGTGTGTACCTGTGACTATCCTTGTTTATAAATAGGGGCTCTAAATATCTGTCAGATAACTCCATGAAAGCAATGAACCTGAAGCAATGGCCCAGGTTCACTCCTTAGACTTTATGTAAGAATCCTTTGCACAAAGGAATGGGGGTGAGTGGGTCAGGGAAGAAAGCAAGATGGGCTTTCAAGAAAGGCTCTGACCCTTTGAGAGAGGGTAAGATAGTTTTCTTCTCCTTCAAATCAAGACAATATCTGCTTTAAATATTTTAAAACTTTAAAACTTTAAAAAATATTAGAAAGAAGGCACCGGAGCCATTGCACAGTGGTAGGGCATTTGCCTTCCATGCTGCTGACCTGTGACAGGTCTGGGTTCAATCCCCTGAATCCAATATGATCCCCCAAGCCTGCCAGGAGCGATTTCTAAACACAGAGTTAAGAGTAACTCCTGAGCATTAAAAAATATATATTAGAAAGAAGGGCCAGGTGAACCCAACGTGTCAGGTGTCATTATAAGTAACCATTACCATTCCAAATATTATCCTTGAATGATACTTTCTATATTTGCAAATAACATTTGTCATATGTCATATTAAAATGAGTGCCTCTCACTTATTGGAAACCTTGAGCTTTGAGTTAGATATACTCTGTGGCATGATACATTATCAGTCCACAAACCATGCTATCCAGGCCTCATATGTCTTTTACCAATGAAAAGAAGAAGCTCAGAAGAAAGGCAACACACATGCCCCAGGTTATTCAACTAAGTTCTCCAGTGAAGAATTTCTCTCCTTGCCATCAAGTTGCATTGATCAAATGATCCCATGTCAGTTAAGTGGTGAAGAAAAATTCTGGAGGTTGGAAGACACCTGCATTTCATCACTTCCCCTTGTTCTCTCTCCTTCCTCTTTCTCCAGCCGTTACTGGCGCCGGTGGAATCGGTTCTGCAGAAGGAAGTGCCGGGCTGCTGTCAAGTCAAATGTCTTCTACTGGCTTGTGATTTTCTTGGTGTTTCTCAACACCCTCACCATCGCCTCAGAACATTACAATCAACCTCACTGGCTCACTGAAGTCCAAGGTGAGAGAGAGGTAGCTCTCAGGCTGTCCTAGTTTACTCCTGCTAACTCAGCCCCAAATCCCAGGCAGGTTGACAGGAGAGCAGACCGTGGCTGGGATCCTGCCAGACACTGTGCTGGGATGCCAAAGGCTTTGGTCTCTCCCCAGCCCTGCAGTAAGACATATGCCCTTGTTATAAGCAGACTTGACTCCTCTGGCTGTGCCCATGCCATCTGCCAGGCCCAACAGTCACTGTTGGGTCCAGGTGACAAGGACACATGCTTCAGCTTGTTTAGCCATTCCAGTTTCTGGATGGCCAGATTCCCAGAATGCTTTTCAGTATCCCAAGGTTGACTGTTTTGTCTTTCCAGAACCTGTGCAGAGAAGGTAAGCAGGAAAGCAGGGAGGAAGATAGCAAGGGCCTATGCACAGGGAACCATCCTCGGGTACCCTAGAAGGTGTTACTGACACTTAATACTGCTCATAGATAATTCTAGATTCAGAAAGGAAGTAAAGTTGAGGAATGTGTGTTCTAGAAGTCCCAGTGGAGGTCAGTTTTCCAATGAACAGGGCAGACTTGGAAAGTCTGGTCCTTTGTTTGTTCTGCTGGGTTAAGACTCTAAACTTTCCTGATTATCTCTGAGTAATGGGTCTAAACTCAAGAGAACCTCCAAGGGTTACATGAGATAATCCTCAGCACATGTGCAAAGCCTGTGGTTCTGGCAATGCCCCAGTTGTGTTTGATGTGATGCCCCTTGGTCCTACATGCTACGTTCTGGCAGGGAAAGATAGGACAGGTGCTGTGGCGGGAAGGGGGAACTTTGTGCTTTGTTTTTGTTCTATGGTGATAATTCTATCTTTCTTCTCTCCTCCTCCCACTTGTCCCTCTTTCCACTCCCCATCTCCATCTGACCCCTCTCCTAAACCTTGCCAGACACAGCCAATAAGGCATTGCTGGCCCTTTTCACTGCGGAGATGCTGCTGAAGATGTATAGCCTAGGCCTACAGGCTTACTTCGTGTCCCTCTTCAACCGCTTTGACTGTTTCATCGTGTGTGGGGGCATCCTGGAAACCATCCTGGTGGAGACCAAGATCATGTCTCCCTTGGGTATCTCTGTGCTGAGATGTGTCCGGCTACTGAGGATTTTTAAAATCACAAGGTATTTGGTGCCTGGTATTTCTTCACATTTCTGGTTTGGGGAGGAGCAGGACTTGCAGAAGAACCAAAAGAGCCTGGAGATAGGACAGTAATTGCTGGCTTGGTAAAGGCCAAGTGTGCTCTGCTTATGGTCACTGGAGGGGAGCATGTATTCAGGGCGAAACATCATTTAGTGGCTGGTTGGGACTAGATTCCCTTCAATGGTGTGCACAGGTTGGAGGGCCTCAGAACTTCGGGTCTTTGTTTTGCTAGCCCTGTGCCTGCCTTCTTCTGCCCCCAAGTCACCAGGTGACAATAATTAGGCTTTGTCACCTTGTTCAAAGGAAGGCAGGAGGGAGAAAAAGAGTAAGAGGCAAAGGAATTTGGTTCCCACTCAACCAGTCCTTTCCAGAGATGTCCAAGAAATCCAACAGTCAAAGCTTTGCTCACAGTATCACCCCTACTGTTAGCGGACAGAGACAGCCTACCCAGCCTGCCCAAGACAGGTTCTTATCTCTGAATGGGGTAGCAACAAGCCTCTGAATATTAGGGTTCCAGTGTGGACAAGAGTTGGCAACAGGCACTAGGACAATACTGTTTGGTTCCTTTGTGAGCTATTTTGAGTGCTGAAATTAAATAAATTAAGTTAATTAAATTGATTAGCCAGGTTTTTAAGCAATCGTTAAGATTCAAAAGAATTCACACCTTTCTCTTTACTTATATATAATAGAATTCACACATCCAATATAATTCACATCTTTAATATGTACAATTCAACTTTAAATAAAATTTACAGTTTAAAAAATGGCCAAATTCTACTTTCAGAGATTTTTTTGGGCCAGGGGCACTCCTGGTGACGCTCAGGGGTTACCCCTGGCTATGCTCTCAGAAATCGCTCCTGGCTTGGGGGACCATATGAGAAGTTTGGGGGTTGAGCCATGGTCGATCCTAGGTCAGCTGCATGCAAGGCAAACACCCTACCACTGTGCCACCACTACAGCCCCTACTTTTAGAGCATTTTTATGATGCCTAAAACAAACTGCCTCTGTGCTTCTCTTTCCCTGCACTTTCCCTTCTAGTGGCTACTATGAATTTACTTTCTATCTCCATTAAGTTGTCTATTCTAGACAATTCTTTTAAATGAAATCACATATATTTGTTTTGTTCAGCATGATTTTTTAACTTAGCATAATGTTTCAGATTTTACCTATTTTTGGATAACACAGAGAAGTATTTTTTTATGATAAATGTTATTTTATCTATGAATATATATCACATTTTTAAAATGTAGTCTTCAATTGGTGGACATTTTATTTATTTCTATCCTTTAGCTACCATAAAAACTGGTACTAAAAATATTCAAGTTCAAGTTCTGTGTGCACATGTTTTTCTTGCTCTTAGATATATGTATCTTGAAGTAAAATTTCTAGATCCTCAGATAAGTATGTTTTATGCTTAGATAAATTGTCTGATTGTTTTTTAAAGATGTTGGATGATTTTGCATTCTTCCAGTTTCTCCATATTTTAATTTTGATGAAATAATAAAATAAAGTAGAAAAACATCTGTGGGAATCACTAAGAATAAGCATACTCTCACAGAAATCTTTCATACATATGTTTATATGTCTATCTGAGTTTCAGTGTAATATGTATTTCTCTTTATGGGTTACTGTTGATCATATATCAGAGAAGGTCATGTTAGAACCACCTGGGGAGCTATGACCATCAAGAGGTATAAGCTTCCTTTTCTTAAGAATATCTGAGTTTGGAGCCGTAAAACCATCAGTCAGATTGTGTTAGGGGATAGAGAAAGGTGAATCAAGTATCTTCCACTTATGATACCCTGCTGGAGTACTTAGAACTTGACTGAGTGAATTTTTAGGGGCCCACAGAGCACCTCTTGGCCTAATTGCTTATCAGCGCCCTTTCAGCAAAACTAGATACACTCACCCCTGGGCAATATCAGGGGTCAAGATAGAAAGGTTTTCCTTTTGATGTCGGGCTCAGAAAGCACTCAACAAACAAGAAAGTAATATTATTTCTCTCTCTCTCTCTCTCTCTCTCTCTCTCTCTCTCTCTCTCTCTCTCTCTCTCTCTCTCTCTCTCTCTCTCTCTCTCTTGGCTTTTGGGTCACACCTGGCAGCACTCAGGGGTTACTCCTGACTCTATGCTCAGAAATAGCTCCTGGCAGGCTTGGGGGACCATATGGGATGTCAGAATTTGAACCATTGCCCTTCTGCATGCAAGGCAAAGCTCTACCTCCATGCTATCTCTCCGGCTGCTATGTATTTCTCTTTTATGGTGCCTGAGATTGAACCAAGGTCTCATGCTCTGACCCAGAAAATTGATTTGTTTTTTTTTGTTTGTTTTTTTTTTTTTTTTTTTTTTTTGCTTTGATTTCTTGGGTGGGCTCTCAAGCACATTCACAGAGCCTCTCTTGGCTATAGTTGGCCAACCAGGCCAGTGGTTCGGTGCCAGAGCCTGAGGATGTGGTGCTTCTCAGACTCTGAGGTTCTGGGGACCACCAGAGCCCCCTATTGTTGCTTGTGAAACTTCTAGGGTCACATCCACAGATACTTGAGGGCCTCCAGTAATGCCTGGGAAGCCAAGTGGTGCCAGGAATCAATCCCAGGTCAGGTACATGGTATCTCCCTGGCCCAGATCATTGATTTTTAATTTTACTATTGTTATTGTTAGAAGGAAAAATACTAATAGTAAACTTAGTTCACATGCTCTCCATGTAATTTCTACTATGTGCTACGTACTAAAAATAGTATTGTCTTGAGAAAAATAGGATATATGCTTGAGATATATACTAGGAAAAATGTATAGTTTGGTTTGGGAGATGGAATCTGTATATTTAAAATAATAATTTTTGAATAATTGTTTACATAAGCAACATGATTACAAACATGTTTGTAGTTTGTTTCAATTACAAAAAGAACACCCCCCCTTCACCAGTGCAACATTTCCACCACCAATGTCCCCATTTCCCTCCTCTTTCACCCCCTGCCTGTATTCGAAAAAGAATCCTACTTCTCTCACTCATTAAAATTGTTATGATGGTTGTTAGTGTAGTTATTTCTCTAACTGCACTCACCACTTGTTGTGGTGATCTTCATATTGTGAGCCAGTCAGAGAACTAAATGAGGGGCCAGAGAGATAGCATTGGAGGTAGGGCATTTGCCATGCATGCAGAAGGATGGTGGGTCGAATCCCAGCATCCCATATGGTCTCTGAGCCTGCCAGGAGCAATTTCCGAGTGTAGAGCCAGGAGTGACCCCGGAGCGCTGCCAGGTGTGGACCCCCCCCCCAAAAAAAAAGAATTTCTATATTGATTCTTGCTATTATATACACATATATTCATTTCCCTTGCTTTGCCTGGGGTCTGGTAAAATCTATAGTTTTATTTGTTTTGGTTTGGGGCTTCAACTTACCATGCTCAGGAGCTACTCCTCTGAGCTGCAGATCTTGAAGTACATAGGGGAGCCCTCTGGTGCCAGGGACTAACTTGGGCCGCCCTTTCACAAAGCATTGCAAAGCATATATTCTGTCACTTCACCTATCTGTCAAACCCCTAATAAATGTTTTTAACCTGGGAGTTTTTGAAGTGCTGTTCAATCATTCTCATAAATTGGTTTTTGGTGTTATTTTTTAGATTCCTCTAGAAAAGAATTCTTCTACCTAGATTTTGTCCTAGCATCTGGAGGCAATTAAATAAGCATTTCTTCTATAATTATAATTAAGCAGTGATTTCTCTGTTTCTAACCTGATGCTATTCCTAAGAAACCATCTTTTATAATCTATCTTTATCAAAGCGCTTCCCCCTCATTTCTTCATGAGATGGATTCGTGGTATTTTCAGATCTCTGTGAAGTCTATAAACAGAATAATTTCATTAATTAATTAGAAGTTACTTTGGCAAAGACATTCACCTTTCTGTTTTCAAGACTCCAAACTCTTTGAGGACTTTAGAACAACAACAAAAAGTGAGAGAGGGATTCCCAGTTTTTCCTGAACCTTGTCTTTAATTCATTTAGTACACTCCAGTTTCTCCCGAAATGCTTAAATTATGTACTTTTAAGTAGGTTAGGTAGCCTGTCTCTTGATATAGGTCATCATGGGTCATGATCCTGCCATCAAGTATGCTTAATTCCCCCACTTCATTAAAATATCTTAGTGAAAGATTTTCCGTGTATCACTATTATTTGTATGTTGAAGCATTTTTTACAGTGTACTATGAGCAAGTGACATTCTCAAACTTGGTTGAATTGATTAAAGCAGTTGATGAAGACCCCACTTCTTGACAGATTTTGATTAGAAAATCTTGAAGATTTCCGTGCTGGTGATTTCCAAGGACCTCATTTAGAAAACTAAAAAGTTCTAATTCCCAGCCATTGTCCTTTGTTTACATCACATTTAATTATAAACCAAGATTTTCTCACTCTCTTCCCTATGTTACAAATTCTAAAGACATGAAGATGATGTCTGATAGTTTTTGACTGGGAAAACAAGTTAGCTAAGAATTTTTCAAAACTTTTCAATTAAGTTCAGTTAATTTTAACTTTTACTCCTACACAACCTGTATGAATTTGATAAGTGCTCATGTAAATTTAATACAAGTTATTTGTTTAGAGCACTGTGATGTTTGTAGTATATATAGATTTATGGATTCCTTCCAAGCTACACAGGGCCTATAGCAGGGGTCCTCAAACTTTTCTAACAAGGGGCCAGTTCACTGTCCCTCCCTCAGACCACTGGAGGGTTAAAAAAATCTATAAATAATAGTGGCCCACTGGCCATAATTTGAAGACCCCTGACTGAGACTGAGAAGAGTTGAGAGACAGAAAGGAGGGGAGTCAGAGAGTACAATGCACACTTGACACTTCAGTCCTGGACAAGTCAGCTGCTAAGCAGGACAGGCAGTGGCAGCAAAAAATACCCAGTAGGCTGGATAAATGTTCTGGGTGGGCTGCATATGGCTCATGGGTCAGAGTTGGAGGACACCTGACCTATAGTCTAATACCCAGATCAGTTGCTTTCAAATATGTCACATTACATCTGCATCCGGAGTACTAAACCGTGTACAGCAAACAAATCTTATTCCTGAGAGCGAAAGTACCAAAGTTCATGAAGTTCTTTTTAGAAAAGGAAATGAAAGGAAATTCAATATTTTTTGTGTGACATCATCAGTCTTGGTCATTTGTACTCCCTATTATTTTTAAGAATCGACCAGAACAGGAGGGACTCACAACTCATTCATGATGCGCGATGGGAGCAGCAACCTTTGGCATAGGATGAGTTGAATTAGTTATATGATGAAAATGAACCCTTACTGTGCTTGTTGTTTTTATGCTTTGTCAAAATCTGAGAATGTCTTGAAGATTTACTGGACATGTAACTATCATCTATTCTGTATTTGCTATTAAAAATAGATTAGTAATATGTACTAGATGTTATGTCAGTCCGTGGATGACTGAGTAGTCATAGAGTTAGACTGTGGAAAAATTACAGAAAGTTCTGGGAAAGAAATATTTCTGTCTCGTGAAACTGGAGAGGCAAGTTCAGGTCAAAGTTTTGGTCAGTTTTGGGCAAATTGCCCATGTGTCCCCTAGCCCTCTATATTGAATTCTTTTGCCTGCTAAAAGCATTACAGGCTTTAAGTATCACTGAGTTTCAATATTTAATTTGTCCATTCATTATCAGCCCGTAAATATAGCATTCTCTATGAGACGAAGAAGAGCTTCAATTATATTAAATCTAGATAGGATTCCTATTTACTAATTGCATCTTTCTTTAATCCAATGAATTTTTTTTTATTTACGCACCACATCTGGTGGTGCTCAGATCTTGCATCTGGCTCTGTGCTCAGTGATCATTGCTAGTGGGTGTCGGTAGACCCTGTGGGATGCTGGAAATTGAACCAAATGGCCCTGTGCAAGCAAATGCCATACCCAGTGTACAATTGTTCTTCACTCCTACCTCCACCCATTGGGTTTTTATTTACTTATTTATTTATTTATTAATTGATTGATTGATTGATTGGTTTTTGGGCCACATCTGGCAGCTCTCAAGGGTTACTCCTGGCTCTGCACTCAGAAATCACCCTTGGCAGGCTGGGGGCCCATATGGGATGCTAAGAATCAAACTGGGTCCCCCCCTGGGTCACTAGCATGCAAGGCAAACACCCTACTGCTGTGCTATCTCTCCAGCCCCACCCATTGGTTTTCAAATGCACTAGAATCCTCCTTCCCTTTCTGTTTTTACTCTTTCACCTACTGTGCCCTTCTATGCCTTGAAATGTGAGATTGACTGACTCAGCATAATCAGCTTTACTGATGATTCATGACCCACATATGGTTGATAGACTCCAAAAGTCTCCTGAGAGTCTTTCGAAAAAATTCGGTGCTGTAAATGTCTTCCCTCACTTTCAGAGCCTGGCCACCAGCATTAGATTCATTCCACACCTTCCCCTTCTTCCCTCGGATTCTTCTTAGTGTCCCATGGAAGCTCTGAATTCATTATAGACCATCATCGAAGAGGTCCGTTTGCCATCTATGCCTCTCCAAGACAGGGACTCCGGAGGAGGCAGCTCAGACTCCAGAGCCTTCATATTGAGTGTCATCATAAAAGCTGATTATCTCTGGAGGGTGATTGACTGGTTTCCTACACTGGGTTAAGAAGCAGGTGAAGATGACTTGAGAAAGCTCCTTCCCTAACCCTAACATCTTGCTATCAGAGGCTACTAAGAGAGACCGAGAAGCTTTGTGTTCCAGAAGTTCACTCTTATTCAAAATCATATCCAATCTTATCTACTTGATCTTATCCAAAATCTCAGGCAGGGCTACAGCTCCTTGAGGCAAACTCAAGGTCATATTAGTTTTGCCAATGCGGCCAAGTTACATGCTCCTATGGAATTCTGTTCTTAGTGTGACAAGTCCTCTGAGACATTGGAAAATAACTTTAAACCTTGTATTCAAGGTAGAAATTGACTTCAAAGTGAAACATGTAAAATGTGTCACCCAGCTCTTCTAGAATGGAGTGCTAGGTAGAGTGGACATTACCAATATCAATACCAGTTGGCTTGATCCTCAGGCTGCCCCACAGGCTGACCAAGATAGTCTAGAACTCTTTGTTAGTCTCCTCCTGGCTTCCCCTAACTTTTCCATGTTTTATTGGGCCTTGAAAATTAGGCCCACACCATTTAAGCACTGCCCATGACATCCACCATATGCCCTAATGGTGGTTAGAGGGAGAGGAGAAGCCACAGTTGAGCTAGTTAATCTCATATAACCCCTCTCTTCTCCCTCTCTTCTCACCTTCGAGAATGGTGAATAACAGCCTGGAGCCACAGGGCTTGTTGCATGAAATTTGCTTTTTGAATATCCTACCAACAATGGATCACTGCCACCAAAGCTAAGAACTATTTGTTGTTGTTTTGTTTTTTTTTTTTGTACCCTCAAGATAAGAACAGTTGGGACAGGTATAAATTTAGTTATGACCTTCTTTGGAACAAAGAGGAAGTGGGGTGGAGAGGCATTTGCAAAGCATCCCAAATCTATCGGTGATGTTATTATAAAGATCTTTTATTTAGAGCAGGCTGATGCTCATTTTGTGCCCGGATTATAAAAGCCCCAGGCCTGAGCTATTTGCAGCAAAGGTCTATGAGATGAAGGTGTTGGTTCAAACTAGATCCGGACACTGTCTAAAACAGAAGACCAGAGAGAATTCCATGGCGACTCTGTTCAGGGCACTGGAGATAAAAGTACCACTGAACACATGGAACCAAGCCAGGAGAGGGTGAGGGAAAGGGGACAGAAATAAAGCCAAGGTTAGCCAGCAGGATTAGAAGGAAGCTTGCAGAGACAGCAACAGGAAGAAAGGGAGAGGTCTAGGGTGACAGCAAAAGAAGGGGAAAGCCCTCAAAAACCCCCGACTCTAAAGAAAAAGAAAGGGGAGGAGGAAAAGAAAGCTGGGGACACATGTATTGCTGAAGATCCAAAAAGTTTATACCAGAAATGATGGGGGAAGTTGTGGTTGAAGTATAGGGAGAAGAACATGTCTAGCTGATTGGTGATCCCAATGATGTGAATTCTCCAGTCCTGAATGTACACCTTTCTGGGGACAGTGTTTTTAAGAAAGAATCTATAACTGCATTATGGGGGCTAAGAGATTAAATAATCCTTTTGTTGCTGTCAACTTTTCTCCAGCACTCTTTCCTTTCTGACCTGTTTCATATTTTTATTCAGTTAGAATCAAAAAATCTCCCAGTTGTTTGCTAATGTATTACTTATCCCTTTGGTTTATGGCTAGCTAATCTCTTTTCAGGAGATCCTTTCAAAAGGACCCCAGACCGTTGTCCTATCTGATCTTTAGGCTATCACAGTAAAAGCTGTCAAGATCCAGGTTGCTATTAAGAAGAGAGTTGGCTGCTGGCCATTTTGTTTAAGTGGTATTTTTGTTACTCTTTTCAAAGGTTGCCATCTAGGCACCTTTGTAAATCAATTTTTATCAGTGACAATGTGTCCTTTCCATAGCCAAGGCATGCCATACTCAGGAACTCAACTGTTCTCTGAACCCTCTACGTATCCTTACCTGTCACTTCAGCAATCCTTTGTTGTTTCGAGAGAGCATAAAGCTTATCCAGCTAGGTGCATATTAGGGAGGAACGGCCTTGTGTGCTGCAAGCTGGATACTCTCATGCCAGGGCCTTGGCACCAGCCCTGCAACTTTAGCCCTGCCCTACCCCATGCCTGTTAAGTAGGACACAGACATAGAGATCAACCAACTGTGAGTTCCGCTCAACATCACTTTATCTCAGCTGTATGACTTCCCTATGTTCAGAATCTATTCAACCCCGGAGCTTTGCTGAGGAGGTTGGGCATTGTCAGAAGACCTGGTGAGTTTGTTTTTAAACAACGTCTGTCTCATGCCTGTAGATCTGCAGTCACTGGCAGTTAGCCACTAAGGTGGGAGTTTTTCTCTGTGTTTGCTACAGGACTCCTATGGAAATTCAAAGCCATAGCAACCCTATTTGTTGCAAGATATAGAAAGGGAAGCATCAGGAGCCCTGTAAGCTGTCTTACCAAGGGTTTCAGGAAGCTCATCAAGTTAGACGTGATAATAGAAGACACAGAGAGCTGCTCCTCTTTGTCCGGCTAAGTATGCTGGGCTTAGGTGCAGGGCTGTCTCTCTACCTTGCTTCCAACATGTGTATGTGTTCACACATACACACAGTTTCAAATCTTTCCCTCCAGTAAATAAAATATAGGACATGCAAGTACAATTCATTCAGGCCTCCAGTAAAATATTTACTGATTCCCAATGTTGGGCTAGCCACTATTCTAAGTGAGTGAACAGATGAATTCCCTGATTTGGGGGACATGCATTCCGGGGGTGTGGGCAACAAACAAACAAAATTATAACTCTGTGGGATGGTAATGAATGATGTGGAAATGTGGGACAAGGAACTAGAGTGAGTGGTGCTCAAGGAGAATTGCTCTAATGAGATAACATACTTAAAAAGTTCTAGGCAGAAACTTCTGTGCTGAAAAGTCCACCTGCTGCATGGTATGGCCCTGTAGAGTATATGGGTAGAACCCCTGCTTGTCCCTGTACTGGTCATGTCTGACATGAAGTAAGTCCTTGATTACATTGCAGGGAATATCAGTGTGCCTCACTATGTGGATCTGAGTTCAGAAACTTGGTTTTGTGGGGGAACAGATTTCTCCACAGTTCAGGTGCTCTTTCTTTCTGTAATTAACAGACCACGTCCACTGATGCTTTTGAGACTACAAATCTACCCTTCCTCATGGGCCTTTCACCCTGTGATTTTAGTACTTACGTGGATCTTTGCCTGCTAGTTACTGCCACTAAGCGGTAATTTCTGATTCTATCATTCATTTGTATTTTTCACTTAGCAGCATATGCTGTTAAATAGTAGTAGATTTAGATTTTTTTTTCAGAGTGTTATAATCTGGCTTTAAAATATGACTCAAAGGAAAATAATAGGGAGCAGCACTGAACTGAACCAGACAAGCTGTCAGGAGGTTGGCAAAGAAATCCAGAGAGAGATGGAGGTGACTCAAAGAAGTGTAATCAAGGAAGAAGGAGCCAAATGTTGACTTCGTCTTAAAAGGGTATATGCAGAATTTAGTAGTGGCATGAAAGAGAGAGGGAGGTGAAGGTTGGCCCCAGGAAATTTCTGGTCCTAAAAAACACCATTTATTAAGGTGGGGAAATGATGGGTAGAAATTTAACACTGTCACACTTCAGTTTCTGGCTACGATCCTTCCCCATTGCCCCTCATCTGTGGATAAAGAGAAATACAGCTTTCTTGGGTATCCTATGGAAGTGGGGGACATGGGGAAGATTGAGAAAAAAGGTTCACATTTAAAATTTTAATCATAATTACTTTTTTCTGGTTTACAATACTACTAGCAATGATTTCTCATGAACATAATTTCAACACCATACCCATTTCTAGTGTGTTTGTCTCCCTCACCCAATGAACCAGCTCCTCTCTCTTACATACTTACTCCCAACTCAATTGTGTGGGTCAGTTACTTTGGGCCATTCCTGCCACCATGTTGACCTCACCCCACCATAGTTCCCAGCATACATCCATACCTCCAGCCTTCAGCCCCTGGGCTACCAGTGTAGCAGGTCCACTTTGTGTTTAGCTTGTTAGAGTTTGAGTCTCTTGACTCCACTGCTGTTGACTTTGGCTGGGGAGTTTAGATATGACCTCCCCACTTTTTCTTAACTCAATGCTCCTGAGACCACTTTGCCCCTGGGTCCCATTTTTTCAATCTCTTTTTTGGTTTGTAGAAGGATATAGAAATATGAGGCTGAACAAAATGATTCAAGTTCTAAGATTCTATGAAAAATGCAGGAGCCCCTATTTAGAAGATATTAAAAGGGGGGCAAGATTTTTTTTCATAAGTACAGTTAACATTGAGGAGAAGTTTTCATTTTTAATCAGATGAACTGCCTTATGGTGGACTGTTCTCAATCTTTTTAGTTCTTACACCTACCACTCTGCCAACCCCTCTGGTTTACTCCCTATTTGCCATTCTGTGTCCAACCTTTCCACAAGAGTACTGCTCTACTGGATGATTCAATTTGCTTCTGTAACACAGCCAGCCTCCGCTTCCCTAGAACTTAAGGCACTTCCAAGGGGCTCCTCCCACACGTTTCCTCTCTGCCTCCTGGTCTGTTCCCTTCTCCCTGCCAAACCTCTTCCTCATTCATGGTGACTTTCTCTTGAATCTGGGGCTTCCTATCTGACTCCCCCAGGGTTCCCGTACCTTTTAGACTTCCAAACCACAGTTTTAAGTTTTATACATTATTTCTGTCTGTCCATGAGTCTTCTGAAAATTAGGAAATTGTGTTTCCCTGGTGCCATTATGACTTTTTCAAGGTACTGATATATAGTACAGGAATATGCTTTGTCTATAGCTCATCCTTAATATGGTCCTCAATAGTATATGGTTCTTTAAGTGAGGCCAGGTGCAGTCTTGGATGCCTTTGAGAACCACTAGGGTTGCCTTGGTTATTCCCAAAAGCACAAGCTCTGCAGCAACACATCCTTGGACCCTTGCTTAAACCATTGACCCAGTAGGTGAAAAATGATGAGAAAAGGATCCTAAAGTCACTTAAGCTCAACTTGGGAGGCCAAAACAGTCTTTTCCAGTACAGTTCATCACAATGATCAATTAATCTGTGGTACTCTATTAGTTCAATTTACACATAACCACATGATACTTTTCCCTGAATGTCTTGTTACGTATATGCTCAGTTACTGACAAATGTTGGATTGATTGCTTGAGAACCTCCCAAGTATCAATTATCAGAATATTTTTGTTTTTATCATTCCAGTGTGAGGCCTGGCAATTTTATTTAGAAAATGATCAAACTTTTTATTAGTTTTATTTTCGTGCATGTCTGAAAACACTGCTTTTAATGTATGAAAGGAGTGTTCTTGCCCGAGAGGTCCTTCTGCTTCTTACTTCAAGCAGAGCAGTTACTACTACAATCTGCAAACTACTCAGGCTTCAGGCAGTTGTCACACCTAGTGGGTTGAACAGAATTTGGGGGGAGGCAATACTTAGGAGAATGAGTGACAAAACCTCTGATCTCTGCAGTCAAGAACTCAGAATCCACTCTGATGAGATAAGATTGCCATACACAAAAATCACCTAAGAGCATTGATAGAACAGATACAAATTAATGGAGATTAATAATTTTCACACAGCAATACTAGGTGGCATGGAAATGGAGAAATGCTAGATTTGTGAGAAAGGAAAAAAAATTATAATTTCCAGGTTCACATGTTGTCCAATCATGGCCTGCCTACTAGTCACTTAAAACAGTATTTTTACCTGAAGAGAGATATAGGCCTAGTTGTTCCACTGTAGGGCTTTGGTCAGAGTGATCACAAAACACTAATCAGAAAAGCAGGTCACTGTGCATTTTGGCATGTATGTATCAGAAGTGAAGTCCAGATCATGCCCTTGAAGTCAAAGAGTCCCATGTAAACCTGGAGGGAAGGGGATTTGTGGTCTTGCATTCTCTCTTATCTAAAGCTGTTTTTTTTTTTTTTTTGCAATGGTATTTCTTTATCTTGTCTGACCTTTCCCAAGGACTCAAGGCCTTAGTAAACGCCAAAAAAGAACTTCTGAGAAAGAGGGTATTTCCTGGGGCTCTAAGGAAGGACCTTTGTGTTTACAGTATTTACAGTGGATCTGTAGATGAAAGATCTGAGGCCTCTTCAGAAAGTCCCACTAATAGCCATTTCTCCAAGAAACCTGCTCCCCCACTACCTTTCAGATAAATAATATCTGAAATATCTATTCACAATACGTAGGATATGTTTACTATGACCCCTCAACTCTTTCTCCCTCACCTGAATGGGACCTTGAATTTACTTAGCCTCAAATTCTCATTGTGACTCACCCAGTTCTTACCATCAACACTTCTCCCCAAGGACACCAAGGAAAAGGAGAGTTGAAACTTCTTGCCTGGGGTGTTTGAAAAGTGAGTGGAAAGCATGGAAGGACACTGATGATTCTCATGCTGGTCCTCAGGTACTGGAACTCCTTGAGCAACCTGGTGGCATCCTTATTGAATTCTGTCCGATCCATCGCTTCCCTCCTGCTGCTTCTCTTCCTCTTCATCATCATCTTCTCCCTCCTGGGGATGCAGCTCTTTGGAGGGAAATTCAACTTTGATGAGATGCAGACCCGGAGAAGCACATTTGATAATTTTCCTCAGTCTCTGCTCACTGTGTTTCAGGTACGGACTCTGCTAATGTGATGAGGCTGGGGCTGGGGGTGGAAAAGTTGGGAGAAAGAAGTGAGGGAGAAGAAAGAAAGAGCCTTACAAGAGTAGTTGGAAGTTTCCCCCTTACATTGGGCAGCCCAAACCAGCTTAGCTCAGCCTTGGAGAGCCCATGCCCAGAAATTCTCACATTCCTTCCTCAGGATCATCCCCTCCTGATCCTCCATAAATCCCACTGGTACGTGGGCCATAAAAGCATACTTCACTGACCAATTTTAAAGTAGTTTCTTAGCTATGGAGCCCTTTATCCAAATAAATTCCCCACAATGCACCACATTTAAACAAGGAAAAGCAGGCCATTCTAATTGAGGAAGGAGAGTATTAGCTAGCTCTCTTTCTTCTTCCTATCATGCTTGTTCCTAGCAAAAAATAAAAAATAGAGTGGGTGCTTCAAATTGTAGCTCATAGATGTTCTCGCTTCAGCTGCAAGCTAAAGTTTAAAAAAATAAGTGTTTAAGTTTAAATGTAAATGGTAGATTTAAACAAACAAACAAACAAACACCATGTAGATACTGCCAAATATTTTTAAATGATACCCATGGACCAAACAGACAGGACAGGGGTTAAAGCACATGCTTACATGGGGCCAATCCTGATTTGATCAAACTACTTAATATTGTGCTGGAGACACGTGAACACTGCTGGGTTGACCTAATAATGACCAGTGATAGGACTTAAGCAGTACCACAACTTTGGTGGAAGTTTGCATGGAATCATTGGAGGTTGACTTAGAGTCAACAGGATGCCACTCCCTTCCCCCAGCGATACCCACGTGATTAATATTTAGGGACAATTGGGGGAGCCATGAACACATTTCCATTTATAAAAGGACCCTTTCTGTTTTAACCCAGGGAATGATCCCAGCTGACAAACCACTGGTCATCCTATGTACTCATGCATTACCCTAGGAGCTATTTTGACAATAAACCTTACCAACATTCCTCCAATACTTCACCAGTGGACAGGCATTTTGTCTAAAGAGAGGGTCAACCATGCTTAGTTCTAAAAAATTACAGAACCTCTGGGAGGAGAAGTGGGGGCTCAGGAAATGGGAAAGCAATTTCAGACATTTTTGTTAAGAGAATGGGGCAGGGTAGGGGACTTTTGAGGTTTGCTGTTGGTCTAACGCTGTGTCCCTTATTGGCGGGAATGTGTCATTCAGATCCTGACCGGGGAGGACTGGAATTCGGTGATGTATGATGGGATCATGGCTTATGGCGGCCCCTCTTTTCCAGGGATGTTAGTCTGTATTTACTTCATCATCCTCTTCATCTGTGGAAATTGTATCCTTTGTTCCTGCCTCCCTCCCCTTGTTGCCCTCCTCTCCCTGTCTTCAGCATGATGCCAAATAAGTGTGCCCAGCAGGTCCTGACTTAGGGCTAAACTTTGTAGTGGCCCTTACACAGGGCCCCCCAGGCAAATGGGAGAACGGTGCGATCTGGGGGACAAAGTATTTCTAGAACAGAGTAGCCTGTTCTGAGGAGGTGGCTTTGGTAGAAGCTCAGTGCTCTACCATAGGTGGGGAAATGAGCTCTTTTTTCCTCACCCAGCTTGGACTGAAGCCTAGTCTGACGCCAGAATTTGGTTTTCTGTTTAGTCTAGGTGAGTGGTGTCCCTTGGCCTGGTGCCTGCGCAGTCATTCACGTCGACTTAGATATGAACACATGGGAATTTTGTGCACCCAGCCCCAGCGGGTCTGGGCAGTTGCTGGATGCTTAGTTAGGGAGGACTGAGTTTTCCTCCTTGAAATGACGTTTGTCACTGTTACCTGCCTCAGGTCAGTGTCCCTTCTGCTGAAATTATTCCCTGACTATAGTCCTAGGTAGAGTTCACATGACTCGCCAGGCAGCCTTGAGAGTTCCTGGCCTGCCTGGTCCTGGGAGGGAAAGTGCTCCCACCTACCGCCTACCACCACCACAAACCCTTTATGACCCCAACTTGTGTGCATGGGGGGATGTAAGAGGCAGTTAAGATCTAAGAGCTGGATTTTAGTCACAGCTTCATGTCAGCCAGTAGCCAGGTCATTTATATAGTGGATAAGCTTCTCCTCTTTCTCGCTGGGCCATTTTCCAGCAAATTTAAGCTTCTCTATCTCGGTGCCTGTAAAATACTGTAAAACAGTGAATAATAGTTACTTACTTAACTCATGGATCATTGTGTGGTTTAATGGGATAGTGGGTACAGAGCTTCTCCCACATGGGGGTACCAAAGTGAGGTATCTGGGAGCATAGTTGGACAATCTTCAGTCCTGGGTTGCACTTTTCCTAAATGGGAGATTGTGGCTATCTGAAGGTCCTGGGGCAAGAGGTTAGACTTAATAGAAGTTTTGGGGCCCTGGGGCTAGAGGTCAGACTTACTAGATGTCTGGGATGTGGGGAGGCTGGGGCTGGAGGTCATATTTAATAGGCTAAAATCCCTTTCAACTATCTTTTCTTGAATTCTGCACTTCACTGACCTTTTCCATTCCAGGTTCTGGGGAAAGTGGGACAGGAGAAGAAAAGAACAAACATGTCCATTTCAATAGGCAATCCCTAAGCTTTGACGAATTTCAGGGAACCCCTTCCCCCAAGGTTCTTTATAGGTATGGGTTCCCATTAAGTGTTAGCAGAGATAGAGACCACCCTTCCAAATGCCTGGTTTTAATAAACCACTCATAAGAACTTGCTTTCTGCATTCTGCTAGAGACAATCCTGTTTATAATGTCAATAATAGCCCGTCATCTCAGCAGGGAAAGCAGTAATGAAACCCAGCAATTAAAGAGCAAGGCCAGGCTGCTGCCTCCCTTCCGCCCCCTCCAGCCTGCAATCTAGCCTGTTCTCAGTGCCAAGGAGAACTCCTAGTGATCTAGAGAGTTGGGGATGAGGAGGAAAAGGGGTGGCACATGAGGGATACCACTTGAGCTCAAACCCCCTCAGAGTGAGTCACCGTTGAGCTCACTCTGCTGGAGAATCTACCCCCTCAAGTCCTTCCCCGTTTAGTCCCCTTTGTGCCCACCAAAATACCCTAAGACCAAAGATCATTTTCTTTAAGAATGGACACAAACAGATATCCTACTGAATGTGTTCTTGGCCATCGCTGTGGACAACCTAGCTGATGCCGAGAGCCTTACCTCAGCCCAAAAGGAGGAGGAAGAAGAGAAGGAAAGAAAGAAGCTGGCCAGGTAACCCTCTAAGCTTATCCAGGGTGTTGGGTCTCGGTTCAGGAATATCATTCCATTGGTAGAAGAGAGAAAGGCTTCTTCTGGCAACTGTCCCACATAGGCACTTCTGTGGGGTTTGCCACAGGAAGTGCAGGATCCTCCAAGTTCCTAGGTGCTGCTCTGGGAGGTTTCATTCTGTTTCTTTTTGTTCTGAGACTACTCCTAGAATTGTGTAAGTGACCCCCCAAATAAAGTGTGCAGTCTGGTCCGTTGAGCTATATCCCTAGTCCTGGAGATCTCTTTTTACAAGAGATCATGCTAACTGGTAGAGGTAAAGAATGGGGGAAGTAGGGAAGCAGCGAAGCAGTTGCTCAGAGGAGAAAGACAATTTCTGCTGAAAGTGTGATTCTGGCAGCAGATGGTTGACTACCATCTTTTACCACATAATCATCCCCATTGCGTAATTGTTGTACCTGTATTTAAGTTATTCTGGCACAAATTTTTTTAAGCTTCACATGGTCATGCCCCCACTTATTTTGCAAAAAACCAAAATCTTGACACAAGAAACATGATGATTATTCACTCAAATTCAGTATTTTCTAGTGTGAATAAGATAATGCCCAATTGTCTAGATGGGACAGCCATGGGCCACACTTTTGTGTGGTCTCCAGAGGTCTTCAGAAACCAATTCTGAAGAAGATCTTGAATTTTTTTTCCTGTGTTCACCAGGGATAGACCAAGAGTGTCAGACAAAAAAAAAAAAAAAAAAAAAAAGGCAAGGAGAGTACCTGGATTCTGAACCCAAGAGCACTTGTGATAGTGCTGCCCTTGCCAGATGTTGTGGGCCTAGAAGATGGGCACAGGCCCGGGGAATCTGTTCCCAACACAATGTTGGAATGTTGAAAACCCCAGGGTGGTTTTCTTCCACACAATTCCTTATCAAGCAAGTAAACATCTGTTTATGTTTTCCTCCTGCGGACCGACCAGGACTGCCAGCCCAGAGAAGAAACAAGAGGTGGTGGAAAAGGCCGCAGTTGAGGAAACCAAGGAGGAAAAAATTGAACTGAAATCCATTACAGCTGATGGCGAGTCTCCACCCACTACCAAGGTAAGGAAGGGCTACCTCTGCCAGGAATTGGGGGTCAAGGGAGGGACCCTGACAAAAGATGGCAGCCGCAAGTTTATCACCTGTGAATTGAGGGAAGAGGGAAAGAGACTTGGAGACAGGAAGCCTCTGAAAATGGATCAAGGGCATCAGAAAGCATTCCAGTGGCCTTTTGCTGATGTTTTGTAGGAGAAGTACAAACTCACAGCTCAGCTACCAACAGTAATGCAATAGTAAGGCTATGACAAGCTTCTGAAACTGTGATTCCTAGCTAACAACATTCTCCTTACCTTTTGGCTGACCAGATTAACATGGATGATCTCCAGCCCAATGAAAATGAGGATAAGAGTCCCTACTCCAACCCAGAAACCACAGGTACAAATTCCAAGGCCTAGCCTTGAGATTGGAAGGGGTGGAGGTTGGGAGTTGGTAGAGACTTAAATGTGAAAGCCAAAGAGAATGGGCCTAGGGTAGCAACCAATGGCCTCAGTCTTTATCTAAAGTGCTTGCCCTGCCAAATGTCTTTGTTTTCTTAAGCACTGCCAGTAATCATCTGGGGGAGAATTATGCTCCAGGTTTCTCTATTATAATTAATATTATTAATAAATCGTATTTGAGCAGTCTTGTGGAAGCTGGATTTTCTACACATTTAAGTTTTTATTATATTCTGTGCTATAAAAATCATTATTAATGTATATGATTAGTTAGTATAACATATGTTGCAGCATTCTGTTCACCTAATCCTAATAGTTGGTTCAAAATCCGTCTTGCCCTTACCCAGGAGGCAATGCTGAGAACAAGGACAGCTGCCACCACAGATGTCCACTTGTTGCGTTGCAAAATGTTCTCAGGTTTCTTGTTATAAAAAGAGCCATTCCTTGTGGGTGGGGAGATAGCTCAAAGGGTAGGAGTCTATGCTCTGAATGCAAGTGAATGCAAGAGACCCAGGTTCAATCTCTAGTACTGCCTATTTCCTTCAGTTTCACTGAGTCAACCCTTCACTAAAGGAAATAAACCCTGAGCATCACCTGATATGGACCACCACCACCTCCAAAGATCCCTTTTGCCTCAGTTTCCTCCCAATGGCTTAATTCACCTTTTAAAAGTTTTTTTATTATTTTTATAATATCTTTATTTAAGCACCATGATTATAAACATGATTGTAGTTGGGCTTCAGTCATAAAAAGAACACCCCCCCCTTCGCCAGTGCAACATTCCCATCACCAATGTCCCCAATCTCCTTCCTCTCCACCCCCTGCCTGTATTCAAGTTGGGAATTCTACTTCTTTCATTCACTACCATTGTCATGATAGTTGTCAATGTAGTTATTTCTCTAACTGCACTCGCCATTCTTTGTGGTGAGCTTCATATCATGAGCCGGTTCTTCCAGTCCTCATCTCAATTGTCTTTGGGGATTATTACAATAATGTCTTTTGTTTTTCTTAAAATCCATAAATGAGTGAGACTATTTTGTGTCTATCTCCCTCTGACTCATTTCACTCTGCATATATAGTTTCCATGTGCATCCATGTATAGGAAAATTTCATGACTTCATCTCTCCTATGGCTGCATAATATTTTATTGTGTATATGTACCACAGTTTCTTTAGCCATTTATCTGTTGAAGCTGTTTCATATTTTTATCTAACTGATACATAAAATGGCTCATAATCTCCTTTGATTTCCATCTAGGATTCATTATTCTGTCCCATGAAATACCTCTTCTTTTATAAGCCCCTGACATCCCTTCCTTTGACCTAGAAGTATAATTATTACCACAATCTTCAGTTGCAAGTCGATGATGTGGTCAAGGGATGTTGATTTATTGACATTCCCTTCTCTGTTTTAATCAGGTTATGTTTTGGTCAGGAATTTAGCTAAGTAATTGGAAACCTTGGAAGCTGATGAGTAAATCTCAGTTTCCCTTTTGGTTTTCTCTCTGTTGGCTACTCCACAAAGCCCACCACCCTGTTGTCCTGGAAAAATAACCCCCCATCATTTTATTCCTATTCACACCCCCAGCCAAAGAGTCTAGATGGTGGGGTCTTCTGGGGCTTGGATTATTATAGAATTTGTTCCATTGTTCTAGAAATGATTATAAGGTCAGCTTAGAAACCTCAAAGACATCCTAGAAATATTAACCAAATGCAGTTAAGTGGGTGAGAATGTTTATCTTAAGCCTGAATAAACAAATCAGCTTTAAAATGGCATTTTGAGCTACTTGGGGAAAATTGAATATGGATTGGGAAGTAACTGCTTTTAAGTTGTTTGTTAAGCTTGTGGGTATAATATTATTGAAGTTTTAGTTCTAAATGGCTAGAATCTAAATGGGTCTTAGGTGTAATGCTGTTGTTTGCAGATCAACTTAAAAGAGATCATGGTGCCTAAAGTGAAAAAAATAGGAGAATGAGATGAAGCCAAGACAAGAGTCATGACAGAAATTGGGTCTGATCTAATTCAGAGGAAGGAGAATCTTGAAGTTCTTGGATGCAGAAAGATGTGATCCAATGTCTTAATTTTTTTAACGTATTTATTTTTGCTTTGGGGGCCACACCCGGCAGTGCTAAAGGATTACTTCTGCCTCTACATTCAAAAATTGCTCCTGGCAGGCTTAGGGGACCATATGGGATGCCAGGAATCGAACCCTGGTTCATCCCAGGTTGGCCACGTGCAAGGCAAATGCCCTACCACTGTGCTATTGCTCAGCCCTTTAATTTTTAAAACCATCTTTTCTGTGTCTGGGTAAGAAATGGTTGAGTTAACCTAGGTTGTTGGAGAGATAGTACAGGACATAAGGCACTTGCTTGTATATAAACACTTTGCTCTGTCTCTGGTTCAATCTCTGGCACTAAAGATTGTTTCCCCCAAATATTTCCAGGGGTTATTTCTGAGTTTAAATCTAGGTATAGATCCTGAAAATTGCTGGGTGTGGCCCAAACATCCAACTTTAAATACCTTAACTCCCCTCCAAAAACAGACCCTTCAAGGGTCTATATCCAAAGTGATAACGCAGTGGTAGAGCATTTGCCTTGCACACAGCTGAACCAGGACGGACCTCGGTTCGATCCTGGTGTTCCATATTGTCCCCCAAGCCAGGAGCGATTTCTGAGCCCAGAGCCAGGAGTAACCCCTGAGCATCACGAGGTGTGGTCCAAAAAGAAACAAATAAATAAACAAAAGCCCCCCACCCCCCAAAAGAAGAGTCTTCCTAGGGACAGCAAAGAGACTATTGCAGTAAACAGTAAAGAGGAAATATGGCAATAGTTTGGGCCAAATGAATAGTACTAGAGAGAGAAATTGTGGAATTTGGGACCCTATCCAGGTAGGGCCAACTGAACTTGTGAATGGCATAGAAATTGGAGAGCGGACAAGGATTAAAGACTAACTAACTCTGTTATATTTTTGTTTCTTTTTGGATCACAGTGCTGCATAGGATTTGCATCTGGCTCTGTACTCAGACAATTTCTGGTGGTCCTCAGGAGATTATGGAAAGTGTACTGCTCAGTGTACTATCATTCTGGCCCCTAATGCTGAAGTTTTTAAATGAAGCAGCAAAAGGAAGATGCTTAATATAGAAAATAATATATTTGGTTGTCCATATCTCCTGGAACTGCCCACTAGGGATACTGGGCCTGGACCAGTCTTGCATTTCCATGGACTGCTAGCTGATCCCGTGGCAGCACTGAAAACTAAGCTTCTCAAAAACAAGGGACACAGTTTTAGATTTAGTGTAGTATAATCATGAGATGTTAGGGTGAGGATGACAGAGTGACAGGCCCACACTGTCATTTGGGGAAAATTATTTTTTATTATAGTTGATCATTATTCAAAATCACAAGGTAGAAATTAGTGTCCATGGTAGAAGGTGAAAGGCTAGCCAAGTACTCCAGCTATACTTTAAAGTGCCCAGTGGTTTTATACTAAATGCTGGCACCCACTGTCTATAAAGCAACTTAGAAAGCAACCCACAACTTCAAAAAGCAGCTAGACTTTGCTTCTGACACTTCTCTAACTGTCCAAGGACAGAAATGAGAAAATGAATTGGAATCTGGGTGGTTTCATTGCCAATGCATCCCATGGACTTGACCTGACTTCCTAATTGGTCGCTGTCTCTGCATATTTATAATACATGCAAAGCTTCAAGGCTGCCAAGTTCCTATATCTCTGAAAATTTGAGTTTGTTTTTCAGAAAGAGTTTTCTCTTAAGTATTATGCCTGAAATCCCACTGGTCTCAGTGGACTCAATGACTGGCTTCTCTCCATGAATGGAATTCCAAGGCAGGCTATTGCAGATAAAGAACATGCAAAATTCTTTACCAGAAATTTATATAAAACATATTTACAGAGCCAGTAAATATGTTATATAAAAATATGAGTAATTAAGATGAGAATAGGGGCCGGAGAGATAGCATGGAGGTAAGGCGTTTGCCTTTCATGCAGAAGGTCATCGGTTCGAATCCCGGCATCCCATATGGTCCCCCGAGCCTGCCAGGAGCGATTTCTGAGCATGAAGCCAGGAGTAACCCCTGAGCGCTGCTGGGTGTGACCCAAAAAAAAAATCAAAAAAAAAAAAAAAAAAAAAGATGAGAATAAAATCACCTGTTGTCAAATTATCATGAATAGGATCAACTTGTGTCATATTGAAAAGAGATAGGGATTTAAAATCATTCTTTGTTAAGTTTCACTAGAAATTATTATTTAGGGAAACTCTGGTTTATATTATTTTGCTTTAAACAGAAGATTTTCCCTTTCTTTTGTATTCCAAGGTTGAGTTAAGATGCTTCAACTTTTGACTGTATACAGTTTTCATCAGTGCTTCTTTCTGCTGAAAATATTAATTGCTTGGCTGGTCAGCTTTTCTATGCTAGAGAAATAAATTGATATATGCCTATATTCTGCTGAGTCTCCCAAAATGCTTAGATTCCCTAGATGCCATTTTCTTTTTTTTTTCTTTCTTTTTTTTTTTTATTTTAATTATGACAACAAAGATGTAAAGAAGAGGACAGGGTAAAGTTACAGTGGAAGCCCAATCACCCATAAACAGAATTCTCGGTAGTCCCATCGATGATGTCCCAGCCTTGAACTTTCAGCCAAAGAGCATTTAGAAAAACAAAACTGAACCCATGTACAGTACAATTACTTGTCCCTCAGATCCCCAGTTGTAGTACATACTATTTCTTAGCAGCACACAATATAATCTAAAGACATTAGGCTTATGTAACTCCTTAAACATTGAGGGCAAAGTACATTTCTCTAGTTCCATGCACATACTAACTAGTTTAAGTTAACCTCAAAAGTTTTAGTGACTTGTTTTTCTTAAGGGTTGGAGTCAAGGGAACATAGTAAAAAATGGTATTCAAGTGGCATTTGTTTGCATAGGCCCACCAAAACATAAGGGACATGGAAAGACAAATTATGGTCTAAATACAAGGAGACCCTAACCCTGAAGTTTCCTGGCACAGGATTGACTCTAGGCTCCAGGCAAATTAGTTTGTTCAATTCAAGTCATCCTCTGTAGTGGCAATACACCTCCATTCCTCACATAGTCTCTGTTGTTGGTATCATGCTTCTGTATTAAAGATCCTGGAGTCTGCATGTCCCATATTGCAGTCAGGATGGTGCATGGCATCCTCTCGTTTCACCTCCCACTTAAGGGGCACTAGAGAGAACCATGTCCTGTAGAGCAGGTCATTGTTGCTGTCAAGTCTTCTCGGTGGAAACGGAAGTCTCTTTATAAGAGGTCGATGTCAGACCCTTGGTAGTGTCTTTCCTGGTAGAGGACTGCTTCCCGCTGTTGCTCTAAAAGACCTTGGATGTTTCGTAGATAGCTTGCCTGGTTCCGGCGTGTATGGAGGATGCCCATTCTTCTGAAGCCTGTGCCAGTTCATTATATCAATGTTCAGGGTGTAAGGTACATTGTACTGAGATTTATTAGATAAGAACTTATCTGTATGTATTTTTTTTTCCCATTTTAATGTGTCTATGCAAACAAGGATCAATGCCATGGGGCATTATTGGTGCATCTGAAGGCAATAGGGACAAGACCAGAAATTTCCATGACATAGTTCAATCATAGGCATCAAACTGAGGAACAGTTCCACCAACAATCCTTACTTAACAGCTTACAAAGAAAAGATAAGATGAAAAGTGAATAGAAACATCATGGTAGAAGAATATATACAGAGTTACATCAGTTAAAGAAAATACCCATAAAATATTCAAAAGATATGTGTTCAATTTGTGTCCTTCTAAATAGTTCTGGGATTTGTTAGATATACTGTATGTCTTAGGTTAGAGATAAGAACTATGTGTTACTGAAGTTAAAGAAGGGTAAATCGGGGGTACTGAAGGTTGGAAGGAGCAAATGTTCGCGCGGGGGCACTAGCCCCCGCGCGGTTTGCAAAATGTAGACTGGTATGAGATTACCAGTGACAAACTGAGTATAGCTGAGCCGCTCTCTGCCACCCACCAGATCCAGCTCCACCCCCTAAGCCCAACCCTAGGCCAGTGTCCCGGTCCGGCCTGGGGGTGGGGAAAAACCCAGAGTGCCCCGTCAGCTCCTCCCAGAAACCCACCTGGAGATCCGGAGGAATGGGGGAGAGGGAGGTCGTGTGACCCAATTGCGGGCCCCCCTGACCCTGGGCTGGACTTAAAGGCCGCTGGCTCATGAAGGGCCTGCCAGCTGGCCGTCCATGCCGGCTAAAATCTTGCTCCGGGAAGGGAGAGAGACCTCCCAAGCCCGAAGTTCAGGGACTGGATCCCCCCCCCCCCTAGATGCCATTTTCTTAATAAAGAACCACTTTCTTGTGCCAAGTCCTTTTCCTCTGTCCCTTTGACTTCATTTAATTCAAGGAAGAGACACCTATGGAGTCATGCCTTTTTCTGTAAAACGTACTTTCCATATGTCTGCCCTCTTTCAATGCTCTCAATTTTCCATGGCTGCTCTTTTACAAAGCCTGCTCTATTACAAAGAATATTTATGTGGAAATTTAATAATCATCTAGAAATCAGGAATATAAACCAAGATCTAAAATGATTTAGGTCTGTACAATGTACAATCTAGACCTGAAGAGAGAAACTAAATACATTTCAGATAAGGCATCCTCTGTGCCCATGAATTCAGGAGCTGAAATTTGTAAAAAGGTTCTCTTAAGCCCTGGAAACTGAAGAAGGTTAAATGTATGATACTGTCTGAAGTGGGAGTCTTTGTAGCTTTGCAGAGAGAGTAATTAAGGGCAAAGCCATTTGGGGAAAATGCAAGGGACTAGAAGGAAGTATTTGGTTAGTATTAGTTTTCTGAGTCTGCCATAACAAGTATCTATGAACTTAGTGGTTTGACACAACCAGAATGTATTTCTCACTGTTCTGGAGCCTGGAAATTTTAATTCATTTTAGGCATCACCAAATATACCCCATCCTTCCCCCCGGGACTCTAGAGAGAAGCTCCACTTGCAACATATCAATGGTACTCGTTGATTTGTGGCTGCATCTTTTCAATCTCTTATTCTTTTTTTTTTTATTTAAACACCTTGATTACATACATGATTGTGTTTGGGTTTCAGTCATGTAAAGAACACCACCCATCACCAGTGCAACATTCCCATCACCAATGTCCCAAGTCTCCCTCCTCCCCACCCGACCCCTGCCTGTATCACCTGACTTTCTTCCTTTTGTGTGCTTGTATTTCACTTTACAAGAGCGATGCCATTGACTATAAGGCCCACAGTGTCCAATAGGATTTCATCATAATTCATTCCATCTGCAAAAATACTATTTCCAAAATAAGGTGACATTCTGTGGTTCCAAGTGGGCATGAAATGAAGCAATAGGAACACTGCCCAAATCCCTACAGTGTATGTTAATACGAGTTTGGTGTGAGTGGGAGCTTTTCGGGAAAGCAAAGATCAGGCTGAGAAAGATGCTCAGAACTAATTTACAGTTTGAGAGCCTCCTGTAAAGACATTGAACAGCTCACACTTATCTAGCACTTACTATGTACTGGGCATCCTTCTGAGCATGCATGCACTCTCACCCTATTTTACAGATGGAGTAAATAATGCAGAGAGAGTAAATATCCAACCCAAATCTGGATCAAAGCATTGGCTAGAGTGCCCAAGCTCTTAACCCCCATGTTATTCTGCTCCCCCTTTTAAATACACTGAATCCAAACATACCATACTACAGATTCCTTCCCTAGACAGTGAGTTCAGAAGCAAATAAATAAGCACTTTGCCTTTGGTACATATTAAATATGACCACTAGTTGTAAGAACACAAGTGTTTCTCTCATTGGTATTATATTTCAGCCATGTAGTGAAGGGCCTATTATGACCAGCATTTTCATCCTCTTACCTCTGTAGCAAACAATTGTTTTATATGGTCCTGAAAGCAAAGAGGATTGCTTTTAATTTCTGAAACCTCCCAGAATGGGGCAGAGGAATCTACCAGTTAGCCCTCACACCCCCAACCCACAGCCGCTGATTAGCATTTGACAATACCTAGTCTTACCCACTCAGCTTCACTAGATTTGCTGAGAACTGAAGGATTTCTAATGTGTAGGAATTTTAGTTTGAAAAATAAGGAAGTCCTGGGTAAACTAGGATAAGTGGAACTCCCCATTTTCAATTTTCCTTACTGAACACTTCTAGGAGAAAAATAAAGACACGTTGTAGAGGGACCCATGCAAGAGAACTGATTCTCTGATTTGGTTGGTTTCCTGTGATTTTAGAAACACACATGACGTTGTGATTCCTTCCAGTACGTAAGTAACTGGAAGTAGGCACAAGGGTAAAACTAAGTGGGAGTGGTGGAGTTCTTTAGAAAGGTGCCTTTTTTTTCTCCTTTTCCTTACAGGAGAGGAAGATGAGGAGGAGCCTGAGATGCCTGTGGGCCCCCGCCCGCGCCCACTCTCTGAACTGCACCTTAAGGAGAAGGCGGTGCCTATGCCAGAAGCCAGTGCATTTTTCATCTTCAGCCCCAACAACAGGTGTGCAAGTATGGTGGGGAAAGTGGGACTTGGCTCACTTAGAGATACGAATCTAGCAGGTCACCAGCAGTCTCCAACCTCTGGATGGAGCCAGGGTTCCCACAGCCCAAAGTCAAACAGGATCTTAACTTCCTCTTGCAAAATAGAAATACTGGAACCAGAGGAATAGTACTGCGGGTTGGGTGCTTGCATTGCGTGCAGCTGATTCAGTTCAAACCCTGCTTCTTCGTATGGTCTGTCCCCTGGGCCCCTCTAGGAGTGATCCCTGAGCATAGAGCCAGGGAAGAGTCCTGAGAACAGCCGGTGTGACCCCCAAACAAACAAACAAACAAAAGAAAATACTTCAATTATTTTAGCCCTCACATCCTCCTGATTTACATGTTACTGTTGATTTCTGTTTCAATCCTGACCTTTGTGTTTTAATACAACAAGTTAGACAGTATTACCATTATTAGGACTGGTGCTGTTATTATAGCAACAGTATATATTTTTAGATTTACATACAACTTAACATTTTACTCATTCACCATTTTTTTCACAGCTTGATTCATCATTCTGTACTTATGTTTTTCTTCCTAAAGTAAATCCTACAGAAATTCCTTTAGTTCATTTAGTACAAATATAATTATTTCTGCTTCTTGTTCTTGAAAGAGAGCTTTTCTGTGGGTACAAGTTTAGGTTGATGGGTTTTGTTCTCTCAACATCTTCATGCAGTATATTATTTCAGCTACAAAATCAGCTATAATTTTAGCTATCATTGTGATAGGCAATCTGTGATCTTTCTAGATACTTCTAGAAACTTTTGTTGCATTTGGTGTGTATGAGTGGAGGGTGGAGGTGTTTACCTCCCATGTGTCTAGAGTCTAGACATTATTTTTTTTCCATCTGTCCTACTTGGAATCTATTCTGTTTCCTAAGCCTATAGTTTTATGTTTTTCTTAGTTCTCGAATGACATTCAGGACTAGAATAAGAACGGTTAATTCTTGAAAAGCTGGTGCTTATTCTATTTATTTCTTGTCCCTCTTTTATTCCATCTTTTCTTTTGTTCTGACATTCTAGTTAGTCAGATACTAAACTTACTCTGTTCTCTTGAACTCTTAAACTGTCCCCATTCCTTTCTTTGTTTCTCTTTCCTCCCCCACATTTTGGGTAATTTATTCAGATATATGTGTCAATTTTTAAATTCTCTCTTCAATTTTATATTGCTGTTTAAATTAGATTTATGTTGTTGCTGTTCCCTTGCTTGTTTATTTTCTGGGACATCAAGCCCACGCCCTTACATGCACTTTTCCACACAGCTACAGTTCTGGCTACATTAAATTAGCTTTGATACCAACAGTTATTTTTAACAGTTCCATTTGTTGCTTTCTTTTCTTTTTTCTTTCTTTCTTTCTTTTTCTTTTCTTTTTTTTTTTTTTTTTTTGGTTTTTGGGCCACACCCGGCATTGCTCAGGGGTTACTCCTGGTTGTCTGCTCAGAAATAGCTCCTGGCAGGCACGGGGGACCATATGGGACACTGGGATTCGAACCAACCACCTTTGGTCCTGGATTGGCTGCTTGCAAGGCAAACACCGCTGTGCTATCTCTCCAGGCCCTTTGCTTTATTTTCTAAGTCTATCTGTCTATATTTTAGTTTCCTTAGAAATTACCTTTGTGATAAAATTCTTTATTTCTGTAAATATTTCACATAGTCTATATTCCGTTCATTCTGAGGTATTCTTAGTATGTATTATTGGTATGTAGTATGTGTGTATTCTTAGTATGTAGTCTGAGGCATTGGAGGAGATCTGAATCGTTTATCTTCCCTCTTCTGATTTTCCATTTTGGCCACTTTACCTTCTTGTCAGAAACAAACAAACCTTGTTTCTGACCTCAACTTCTCTTCTTAATTAGAGTGATGCCTATAGACCAAGTTAGGTTTGGGGAAACTTTCTTCCAGGTGCTCCTTGGGGTGTATGTGTGTATAGGCTCAACTTTGCTACCCAGGCTCCACAGCCAACTTCAAAACTGCCGTCAAATACAAACTCCTAACAGAGGTATTGATGCTGTCAAGTTTTCTCAGGACCTTTTATTCTGGCTGCCAATCATGGAGATCCCTGCCCAGTGGGATGATCGGTTTGAACAAGATGATGATTTCTGATCTGTCTGACACTTATGAAACCAAACAGATCAGAAAGGGTTGGTCCTTCCCAGAATTGGATGCTTCTACACCTGAGGGTCTCTCAGAGCACCCCATCAATGACAGTGTCAGCTACAAAAGACAGAATATCCAGTTCAAGCCCTGGTGCCCTCATTTTATAAGCTGTCTTTCTGCACAAATTCTCCTTCCTAGGTTTAGTGCTTTTATCTGTACAGTGGCAAGGATTAAGAATACTGACATTTCCCTTCCTATGCTTTTATCCATATGAGACTATGTAAGTTATGCTTGTTATTTAAGGATCTAGCATTTGTGGTTCTGTTGATGAGTGTCCAGAGCTTTGCTGGTGTATCCTTCCTTGTAATTTTGCCAGATGTGGCAAAATTGCACATCTGAAACTTTACACAGGAGAAGACACCTGGCCAGAGGATAGGCTTAGCTAGTCTCTTAGTAGCCACACCTGTGTGAGGACCTAGCTTTTGCTCCAAAGTTGAACTTCAAAAAGCTCAGAGCTTAAGGGCGTTAACGCCCCCATGCAGTAAAAATACTATATATAACTTTGGGAAGGACACATCTGGAGGTATCCAGGAGTTACCCTCAGCACATTGCTTGAAGGCTCTGATATTCAGGAAATCATGTGCTCCTGGAGATGAAATCTGAGCCTCCTGGTTAAAACCCTTTGAACCATTTCTCCAGTGCTAACTTTTGACACTTCAAAAGAAAAAACGTCAAAAAATAGCCTGTTATTAACCAGATGCTTTACCGGCAACAAAACAATAAATATATAACTTGTATTTATGTGTATATATTTCTGTATCTCACTGCATAATCATTGCTTTCACATAGTCATCATAACTCATTTTAAATACTGGCATTAATTTACAAGAACCTTAGTTACACAATAATCCCATACCACTTTTAGCAAAATATTTGGCATAAAATATGCTACAAGGGTCAGAGCAATAGTACAGTGGGTAGGACATTTACTTTGCACGTGGTCGACCTTGCTTCAATCCCCGGCATCCCATGGGGTCTCCTGAGCCCACCAGGAGTGATTTCTGAGTGCAGAACCAGGAGTAACTCCTGAGCACTGTCAGGTATAATCCCAATACCAAAATAATAAAATAGATTGCTAACATTATGCAGATACAGTAGAATTACAGATCCACTGTATTCTTTTTTTTTTCATTTTTTTTTTTTGTTTTTGGGCCACACCCAGTAACGCTCAGGAGTTACTCCTGGCTATGCGCTCAGAAGTTGCTCCTGGCTTGGGGGACCATATGGGACACCGGGGGATCGAACCGCGGTCCGTCCAAGGCTAGCGCAGGCAAGGCAGGCACCTTACCTTTAGCGCCACCGCCCGGCCCCTTTTTTTTTCATTTTTATTGTGATCATATGGCTTACATATCTTATACAGTAGTATTTTAGGTAAATATTAACATTGAATCAGGGGAATATCCATCACCAAATTTGTCCTGCCCCCATCCCAGTTCCCTTTCTGCAATCCATATCCCCCACCATTACCCCCCAGGCTGTTCAAGTAGGTGGTCCTCTCTTTGTCTAGCTTACTATTAGTGGTCATATATCTGTTTGGTCCTGGTACCCTCCCTTGTTTCCCCCTCTACTTAAGAGGTGAAGCTAGATAAATCGAGGTATGTGGTTTTGTTTGAAGGAAACAAAAGCAATAAAATGGGGTACAAAATAAGAAAAAATTAAAAATTACAAAAAGAAGTCAAATGCTTTGAAAATGGGTAGAGACCTTCTAGAGGCTTTCAACCTCAGTTTGAGAGAGGACATAAAAAAGGTAACTGAAACACCACAACAATACAGAAAGAAATATCAAATTAAATATCCAGTGAGCACTACAGCAATAAAGACAAGCACCACATAATAGTCTCGGTTCTGAAATCAAATCATGCCGGAGTGCAAAAAGAAAGAGAAAGATAAGATAAAATAAAATAAAATAAAATGAAATAAAATAAAATTGGAGATATCAACTTCAATATCTACACCAAAATAAAGACATCAAAAATATCGATCAATCAATAAATAAATGTGTGGAAAGATGATTATTTTGTGGTTTCTTTTCTTTTTCCCCCTGCATAGGCACATTAAGTATTGGGGATATTATAGAGGGAATTCCCTTGGCCTAAGAGTTACAGGGTTTTTCACCCATGAAGTATACTGTTATGGGATTAACTGTAGAAGCCTTGTATGATCATTTATTCTCCCCTCGATGTACTTGTGGTGTATGGAAGACTTCTGCTTCATCTTGGATGGTAAAATCAGACCTCTGTATCTAGAGATTTTGGTGACCGTGCAGCTCAAGGAATGGAGCTTATGATGGAGTCTTTCTTTGTGGTTCTAGCAGTTCTGCTTCTTCTCCACTGTATTCTTAAAATAAAGAAATCTAAACAAAAACGTTATTAAGAAATTCATAGCTGCATCATCATTAAGGTCCTTGTCTTCACTGTGAAGGAGATGAAAGGATAGATTGCAAGAAAATTCTATTAAACTAGTTTTGCATTACTCAGATCCCTGTAGTTCAAAGGTCAAGCTTATGTAAATATGAAGTTAGATCTTCATAAGGTGATTCATAAGGTTGATTCATTCTTCATAAGGTCGATGAGGAAAATAAATTTTCCAACAAATAAGCTGTTAATCTTTTGACAGCATTTGACATTATTAAGATGCCTAAAGATCTCCAAAGGTGCCCTGTGGCACTGTGGGCTGGTGGCTGTCACGCCTCAGCACCTGTAGATTTCAAGCTGAAGACCTCGTTTAGCAAGTAGGCAGGAGTTATTGCTCCTGGGAATTGGGCAGCTGCTTCTGGTATTTATGGTGTGCCCCCTCCCAACCCTCTTCCCATGCAGATTTCGCCTCCAGTGCCACCGTATCGTCAATGATACCATCTTCACCAACCTGATCCTCTTCTTCATCCTGCTCAGCAGCATATCCCTGGCTGCTGAGGACCCAGTCCAACACACGTCCTTCAGGAACCAAGTACGTGTCCTTTTGTCCCTGCACCTTTCTCTTCCGGGAATAGGGTTGAGCCCCAATTTCTGTAGCTAACCTAATCAATCCGGTCAGTCCCTGGCCTAAATTCATCATCAGAGGCACAGAAAAGATTTTTTTGAAGAGACTAAATCTTTGTCAGAAAATCTTCATAGAACATACTCAAGGAAGAGAATATTTGCCTTGACTGGCAGCAGCTGGGCTTTCATTATCCTATTGTATCTGAACTGTGTTTGGACAAACATGTTTCATGTCCAAACTACTCATGGTTCATGCCTGCTAACTCTGGAGCTTTCTTTCTGGCTCTCTCTCTCTGTTCCATAACCTAAGATATAAAAACCAGGCACCGAGTAGCCTGTCCCCAGCCTGGATTGGCTTCCCATGAAAGCTAATTCTTCCAGGCCCACACCACCAGTCCAGGACTCCACCAAGACCAGAGAGCTAGCTCATACACCAGTGTGAATTAAGCATTCACTTCCTGGGAAAAACAACGAAACTACTGTCCTTTTGATGAGTGTCCCAGTGGACTCATTTGACATGTTCATTGGGTCCACCAGAAAAACAGCCACGAAGTGTCAGACTAAGCCTGTCCTGGAAGATTCCCTCCCAGATCTGAGGACTTAGCTCAGAGTTTCTGGGTGGCCCGCAGTTGGTCCTCCTTCAATTCAGTACCCTGTCTATGCCACCTGGCCCCCTCATCCTCCCCATCTGTCTCCATGTGTCTCTCATGGTGATGTTGACATGTGATTCGTCTTTTGGTAAACATCCATTCATCCATTGACCTCTCCTCCCATCCTGCATTTCTCCCTTTTCCACCCATCCCCACCCTCTTTATTTTTGTTTTTCAGATTCTGTTGTATTTAGATATTTTTGAAATACCATTTTAACCATTGAAATTTCTCTGAAGATAAAACTCCCCCTGACCCTCACTCTGCCTCCCTTCCAGACTCTGCTGCTGTCTGTATCGCTAACATTTCAGCAATGTTGGTGTCGGGCTCACCTGAAAGAGCCACTAATCCGATTGTGCTTATTTTTCAGATCCTCGGCAATGCAGACTATGTCTTCACTAGTATCTTTACATTAGAAATTATCCTTAAGGTAATGCCCTGGGAGTGATGCCTCTCTGTCGCTATCTCTGCTCTTTCCTCACTTGTTTCTTATTCTCTCTTTCCAGCTGGTAAGCCTGATGTTGGAACTAGCACCCTTTATGACCTTGGCATTGCTCAAAGCAGCCAACCTGACCCTCGTGCCCCCTTTCTGCCTAGCAGTGGCATTGAGCTGCCTGTCATTATCAGTTTTGTGCTGTATCAGTCTGCTGCAGCTGTCCCCCCAAAATTCCCTAAACACACACACACACACACACACACACACACACACACACACACGAGTCTCTGGGGAGGTTATCCCTGCTTCTATTACAATTCTCCTTCCTGAGGTAGAGAGATTTTAGAGTGGGTAGGGTGCTTGCCTTGCACACAGCCAACCTACATCCAATTCCTGCATCACATATGGTCCCTCAGCACTACCATATAAGTGACCCTTGAGTTTAGAGCCAGGAGTAAACCATGAGTACATCTGGATGTGGCCCAGAGATAAACAAGAAAACAACAAAAATCACCAAAGAACTCTCTTTTCTTCCTCGCATCCAGAAGATCCCTGGGCCACAGCACAATCCAGACAGTAGAAAATTTTGGATCTGAATCATGCTGATACCCAATTTAGAAGCCCATCTCCAGTGTATTGCTCCCTGCTACAGCTGCCATGACAGCTGGCTGGACCTGTATTATAGTCATCATGGTTCTAATTCAGATCAGGAGCTCTTCTCACACCTGAGGGGTTTTAAAGACAAGTGCTGATATCTTCTGAGCCTTCAGTTTGTTTTAGGTCTTGAGTGGGAGGTCCTCAGATCAATGGACATGCACTGCATTGTTTCAGAGGTTGGTTGGGAAGTAGCCTGAGGAAGCAAAGACATAAAACAAAAGTTATTTTTATTTGTGGTTATTGCATCTAGCAGTGGTCAGGTATTACCTTCTGCTTCTCTGCTCAGATAACATTCCTGCAGGGCTTGGGGAACCATATGTGGTGCTGAGGATCAAGCTCAGGTTGGGTGGATTCAAGAATCCTACTTACCTACTGCCCTATCTCTCGAGCTCTAAATATCTGTTTCTTAATCCTGTACTAAATTCTCTAGAACATTCTCTCTCTCATCTATGCAGAGAGCTAAGGGCATTGTGATATAAATTTTCAGCATCCTCCCAAGAAGCTAAAGAAAACTCCTGACTCTGCCTGAACATGTGTTCAGTAGCCCATAGATACTTCCCAAAAAGAGCTCCAGAGAGCTCCCTTTTAATGTAGGTGACAATTATATCACATGCAAATACGAGTAGGGACAGTATGGTGTACTTCCACCATATACTTATCCCCAGGAAGCCATTAATTACTCAGATCCTCAGCTTCTGACCCTGCTTTCAAGTGGCTTGTTCCTTGGGGTTTCTCTTCTACTTTGGGCAAGTAGATCTGACAAGACCCTGACTGGGTGTAGAATATCCTTCCCTATGACCAAGTGATTTTTCCTGAACCCCAAACTCAGGGAAACACAGAAACTCAACATTAATTTTGGGGACAAGAGAAGCCTTTAAAATTCTCCCTCTGCTACTGTAGAACATTCCTGTGGATTTCAATGGTGCTGTTTTTGCTTTGAGATTGCCATGCAAGCCAAAGAGAAAGGTCACTTTGCAAGCATTGTGGTGGCCAAACCTTCCCTTCTCCCCACCAACCCTAGTCTTCTTAGATTCTCCTTTATGCTCAGTGTGCTTCCCAGAACAAACCCAGTCCCAGTATATTTTTATGTATCTACTTCCTCCTGGGCTTAATTACTGTATGAAGGCCCAGGATCCTTCCACGGTAGGCAATAAAACCCAAGAAAGACATTTAGTACCAGGAACATTCGAGGACCGAGAGAAAGGTGCAGAATGCTGCAAATGACTGTTCCATAGAAAGGCAAGAGGTGAACCAGAGCCACCAGTAGAAATTACAAATGATAAAAGACATTTACGAATGAGATAAGCTCTTTAGTGAAATGATTGTCAACCGTGCTGAATGGAGGGATATTTTTGCTCTTCCAAATCAGACATCCAATGATCCTCTGCCACAATCTTTTTCTCTCTGAAATAAAATATATTCCAGCTAAGGCTCAAGGGAGCAGGATCCGAATGGCTGGCAACCTACAAAACAGGTCAATAGAATACTCTGCACTTGATATTTGAATTTATCTTTATCTGATGCCCTGGTTACCACAGATAATTTTGAAATAAATGTTTTATTTTGGCAGTGTCCACTTCCCTTTAGCCTATGATCATTCTTCCATGGATTCTGCCTGGGCTTATACTCCTGGGCTTACACACACATACACACATACATATGTACTTATGCAAGCGTGCACAGGAAAATACACTTTCTAAAAGGCTGATATCATTTAGGGACTCCTGAAAAAACAGGACACCAAAAGCAAAGGTCAGAAGTCAATGACACCCTTTTATCTTCTTGTTCAAGAATTGCTTTGCCTGATAATGCTGAGAGCTCTCTGGAACATTGTGAGAGTCCTAACAATATCCAAGCCAGGTACAAGAAGGAATCAGACCCAGTGCCTCTCTCATTCCTTGCGTGCACTTGCCAGGAAGGGGCATGGCCTTCTACAGCTGCAGAAGTTCTTTGCTAATATAAATTCGTACAGCTTTCATGTATAGTCTCCAGGGTCTCTACTTTGCACTGAAAGGGTAGCAAGCCCCTCCGGCTGATGGACTTTTGGGAGAGCTCCAATTCTATTCCTTGCAACCTTTTATGTAATCTACCCACTTCTAGAAAGTGTTGCAGGGCACAGGTGCCCGAGTCTCCTGGGACCTCCTGCTGCAAGAGATAAATAGAAGGAATTAGGTTGCCAGAGCTATTTTTTGCCAATTTCCCCTGTGTTTGCTTTTGAATTGCTCCGCGGACAAGCCGCCCTGGCCATGCTCTGATTCCAAGAGATGAGCTGGACCCCTGATGACTGGGGAGCCGCTGTTGGTCTCTCAGTCGTCAACTCCCCGAACTTCCTTTGGCTGATGTTACATGGCCATAGGCCTTTTGTGCCCCTTAACCTGAAAATCTACTAGCTCTCCATTTTAACCAATAAGATCAGAAAGATTATTTGTGATCATCTACAGTGGTTTTATCCAAGCTTAAAGGCAGGTCATAATAGCCAAGCCCTGCCACAGTCGTCACCCCCTAGGTCCCTATTGAGTTTTCAGAGCCTTTCACATTGTTTTTCAGAATGTCCTCACAGAGTAGACAATCGTGTGCCTCCATATAGATGAGAATACTGAGTTTCCTTCATGCAGGAAGAATCCACAATTCAAACCCAACCTCTTAAACCCCAGGATCCACTTCTTTAGTGACAGTTAACTCTTCTATGGAGCATACTAACTACAGTACAGTTTTCCAAATGGCTTACATGCAATAATTCAGTTGATGCATAGCACACTACAGACACCATAGTTTTCATTTAAGGAAACTCAGAAATTCGGCAACTTGCCTCAGGCCTCACCAATAAGAAATAATTGGGTTCAGGTTCATACTCAAGGTGTCTGGCTCCAGAGCCCGTTTTCTTAGTCATGGTATCATAACACCTATTTGAATACCCAGCTCTGATGTTTGAGAACAAAGTCTGGCACTAGATAGTAGAGGTTGCCAATGACTAGGTACAAGTATAACGTCCCATTGGCCATTAGGATGACCACTGTACCAACACTGCAAGGGACAAACGTTTGCCCAGGACTTAGGCATATTTAGCATTCAATGGAAATGAGTTTTCCTAAAAGTACACCCTGCTTTTGTCCAGATGCGTAGTGTCCTACACTATCCTCTGGGAAGAATTTGGAGAGATTGAGAATTTTGCTTGTCAAGGAAATCCTCTATGGGCATCCTCACCAAATTAGGAGGAACTTGAGAAGTGTGGAAATAAGAACAAGATGACAAGATCTGATCTAAAAGACTTCAAATAGAGGATTGAAGCATCCTTGTAAGGATAGGAGCTATTTGGACATCCTAAACTGGGGATATTTTGGTGGTATTTAATTGGTTGGAAAGACCTTTACTTAGCACTGTCCTCTTTCAGTCCTGTCTGTGCTTGCCTCGGTCCTCTTGGTCCTCTCACTGTTCTTTGATAGAATCCTGCTGAAGGGATGCAACGGGAGGAAAAGGCAGTGTGTGTGTATGTATGTATGTATGTATGTATGTATGTATGTATGTGTATGATATGTGGGTGTGAAAGGGTGTGGGTGTGGTGGTGAGTTTGCGTATGTTAGGGAGATGGTTTCTAGAGCCCGTCAGTAACCACTCATGCTCTGATTCTCTGTGACTCCCCACAGATGACTGCTTATGGGGCATTCCTCCACAAGGGCTCTTTTTGCCGAAATTACTTTAACATCTTGGATCTGCTCGTGGTCAGCGTGTCCCTCATCTCCTTCGGCATCCAGTGAGTAGAACATGAAGGGGGGCACACAACTGGGAACAGGTATCAGAGACAACAAACAAGCCCCCCCCAAAAGGCCTTTTTGGAAGGACCAACATTGTATGATTGTGATATGATTAAGTTGGGGCCTCTGTCACACAACTCAGGGCTTTGATTTCTTATGTCCATATCTTCAGGGCTGTGACACTCAGGGTCCATCCAATGCACTTAAATGTTTCAGCATTCCATGCCTTGCAGTAGGAAACTGAGTCATAGTGAGAGGAATGTCTCCATGGCCGTTCTACCTCCTCAGCATGTGTCTGATGTTCATGGGTATCCTTCACCGCCCTTATCTGCCAAGCATCAGCTGTTAGCATGATCAACCATGTTTTTAGTTTATCGACCTGTCCTCTTCTTTCCTCTTTCTCCAGTCATAGCCCCTGGGATGAGGGGAGAGGAGAGAATCAATGTTTTTCAATCTTGGAAACACAATAGGATCACCTAGGTGGCTTTATTTTTATTCAATTATTTTATTTGGGGCACAGTGATTTATAATACTGTTAATGTTAGGGATTTATGCACGCATAATCCAACATTCCAAAGAATATCTCAGGACCCCCTCCAAAATGCTGCTCTCACACACATAAACCCTAAATAATCCCAGTTCTGTAAACAAGTTCTCAGATTCACCTGAGTAGCTTTAAAAAAAATACCAACCACGTTTGGCATCTTTCTTCCAGTCTGTTTATTAATTATGCAGGCTATAGCCTTTTGTATATTTTTAAGCTCTGGTTGTTGCTGAAAAGTTTTGAAAACAACTTATGTAATTCTTCACTTTAACTTTCAAAGTTCTTTAACATCCTCTCTTCAATGAGTCTCACAGAACACCTAGGAGGTAGGTGGGACAGGTGCTATTTTCATCATTCTATAGAGAGAACTAAGACATTAGGAGACTTGCCCCTGGCCACACCCATGATAGAGTAAAAAGGTCCCAGGTGTCTTCTTTCCAAAGTGTTTTCAAGATCAGCCTAGAAAGAATAGGGGTGGGATGCAAAGATGGAGATCCTTTTCTGTGATTATAAATTCTATTACCCAAAACTGTCAATCAACCTTGGAGCCTCATGTCTAGATTTGGATACCAGCAGACCATTCAATCACAACTTGATCTTGAAGTTGGAATTCCTTTTTGGAGTCTGTCTATTTTTTAGCTAATCTATAAACTTGATTATTATCCCATGCAAAGAGGGACTCCTTTCCTAATATGCTGTGAAAAATAGGGATGAACCATGAAGGAGGGAAACCATCTCTTTCTACCCACAACCTCTGAGCATATCACCCTTACCCTGTGAGGAATGAAGAAGCATTTCTATGTCATGCATGGTTTAGATCTCAAAGTGAGTATAGGAGATTCTGAGGATCTGAGAGTTGGCATATGAGGGTAGGAATATACATCAGAGTTTCTCACTAACCTGCCATGCTGAACAAATTCCATCTAGTGAAGATAGATAATTCTAGAAACCATGTGGGCTTCTTATGGGGGACATCGTGCTTTCTTCCAAGTAGGGAATAGCAGTAACTTGAGGATTCCAGAAGTTCTCACATGTCCTCATTATTCCAGATATGTATATCATGTCGTATAGAATCCATTCCTTCAAATCCTTCAGGTCCTGAGTGCATAATGAACCAGAATAAATTTTCCACATAAATGTTGGGGTCAACTACCTAAGACATTGCTATGAGATCAAAATTTAAATGCCTCCTCCCCACAACCATAACCTTTAACCACGAGACCTGAAGTTCCACCATTTTTGTAGTCTCTTTTTTACTGTAGTTTCACACTACTAGACAATTCTCATTTTCTCTTTTAATCCTTACAAAAAATTCATAAAGGTAAAACTATCCCATTTCACAGAGGCAGAGCTACAGTTTACATTCAGATTTTCCACATCTACATCTAATCTCTGCCCAACTGTTGGTAACACATTCTATTGCTAATTACTCACTGGAAATCATCTTTTCTTATTATTTAGTATAAGGAAAGTTCCAGGATCATAGGCAAGTATCACATTACTATGAAATGGATGAAGGGAAAAGAAAATTGTTCTATAATTAATAGAAGACCCACAAATAAGATTATATTTTCTCAAGTTCATTTTGAATTTGCCTGCAAATTATCCCGATATCTTAATTTCCTGCCTCACCCCAAACTAGGAAAACTAATGTCCCTGATGCCTTCTCTCCTAGGTCTAGTGCAATCAATGTTGTGAAGATCTTGCGAGTTCTGCGAGTACTCAGGCCCCTTCGGGCCATTAACAGAGCCAAAGGACTGAAGGTAAAAAGTTGTGTCTAGATGGGTGATCATTAACCTGATAAGCATCTACCAGACAGTAAGTGGGTGTAAGCTAAACTGAGATGGGGAAGAGGCAAAGGAAGGAGGTAATGGGCAGACCAAGTGGGTACCATGTTGGAGTTAGCACACTTGCCTGTATCTCCAGGCCCACTTCCACTCCTGGTATCTTGATGAACAGAACATTGACAAGATAGCCTTTCAGAATATGAATCGCTAAACACAACTTTTACAAAAATTAGATCCAAAGAGACCCAAACTATAACAAGCTAAATAGCAATACTAGTAGTCCCGGGGACTAAGGGTGGAGGTTGCATGTTGGGAACAGGGGAGAAGGGAGGTCAACACAGGTGGTAGGAATGGCCCTAATTCACTGTTCCTATCTGCCTGAAATGTAACTGTGAAAGACTTGCAATTCACAATGGTCTCAATAAATTTCTTTAAAAAAATGAGATCCATCTACAAGCCCAGTGTCCCCATGTGGTGATGAATTCTTTAATTCCTAGCCCTCTAAAATAGGGAGAAAATTGTCTTTTGTCCCTGTAGCATATAAAGCTCAGAGAGGACAGTGAGTTGCCTTGAGTTTAGTCAACTTGTGACGCTGCCAAGGTATTTTGTTTCTTTGAGACTGATTTCCCTTACTTGTGGCCTAGGGCTACCCATTTGACCTCTACAAAGAGACTCCTGGTTTGGCTATTAATGGAAACTAATATTGTAGGAACTTCTTATAACTATATGTCCTCCTTCCTGCAGCATGTGGTTCAATGTGTGTTCGTTGCCATCCGGACAATTGGAAACATTGTCATTGTCACAACACTGCTGCAGTTTATGTTCGCCTGCATCGGTGTCCAGCTCTTCAAGGTAAAGTTTTGGTACTGGTTAGTGGTCCTATTTTCTTCCTTGCTAGTCAGCTCTCCTAGGAAAGGAATTAGGGAGATGAAGAAAGTCAGCCGTGGGGTAAATATTTCCTTCTTGAAAATCCCAGACCAGTGGAAGGACTAGCTTGGAAAAGGCATTGCCACATGGAACTCAATGTTCCTTACTTTTTCTTTCAAGTATTTCCTCATCCTTCCAGCAAGAAAGGGAGAGAACCTTTTCTCTGAAAGCCATTTCAGTCATTTGCTCAAAATCCATAGTTTTCTATTGTCAGCAACATCATATTTACCTTCTCAGCTTAGTAACTACTCATATGCATTCTTGTTGCTTTCTGACAAGGCTATGTAGCTGCACATAGACTAATATTCTCCTTGGTTTCCGCTGTTTGAGCCTTTATTCCTTCATTTTTGTTTTTATACTTGAAGTAGTCTTGTTCCCTCCTATACATAATATTTCCACTAATTTTCTCCCATTCAATTCACTTTTCCAAGTCAAAATCCACTTAAGATATCAGAACTAGCTTTCACACTTGACATTACATTTTCTTTGAGTTGGGGATGGTCGTGAGCCACCCATGGTAGTCCCCAGGATTTACTCCTACCTCTGTGCTCAGGAATCATTTCTAGGGGTCTCAAAGGACCATATGAAATGCTAGGGATTTAATAGGGTTGGCTGCTTGCAAGGCAAGCACCTTAGTCACTACTGTGCCATCTCTCTGGCCTCTAAGCATTCTATATTTAAAAACTAACTCCTGTGGAAGTTTTGGTATTGTTGACTGCATTATATAGCTGAAAAGTCATGCTTTCCTTGTCTGAATTCTGTTCTCCTGGTTTGTTTTGTCCCCACACATAACCCAGCACAGTGCTGAGTTATAAATGACCACTTGACATTTTTTTTAATGTACTTATATAACTAATGTACATCTCCAACGATTTTGCTCTTCTGCTTTCCAGGGAAAGCTCTACACCTGCTCAGATAGTTCCAAACAGACCGAGGCAGAGTGCAAGTGAGTACAGGCTGCAGGGAAGCCAGGGTCAAGTCTGGTAACCTTGGGAGGTGGGTGACACCTGGTATGAGAGGAAGACTGCCTATCCTTTCTAAGAGAAAATCTGGTCCTCTTGACAAAAAATATAATATCAATTCCTGAAGATTCTACCTGCTGAAGTTCTTCCCAGTGGTTATAGCTATAGTTCTGGAGTATAAGACTATCCAGTCTCATTCAGCATGCCAGGAAATATCAGCAGATCTGATGGGAAGGATTCAGGGAGATCCCACTCTTTCTTTTTCTCTTTTCTCAGGGGAAATTACATCACATACAAAGATGGGGAGGTTGACCATCCGATCATTCAGCCTCGCAGCTGGGAGAACAGCAAGTTTGATTTTGACAATGTTCTGGCAGCCATGATGGCCCTCTTTACCGTCTCCACCTTTGAAGGGTGGCCAGAGTAAGTATGCTAATCAGCCCTTATTCACCCTAATTTAGAAGCTGACAGATGAAATTCCAAACCACATTCAAGTTTTTTTAATGTCTCACACTCATTCTTAGTGGTCAGACACCTGTGTCCTCCTAGACAATGAGCATAGAATTTTTGAACAGTCTATAGGGCTTGGCCACTGCTGAAAGATAGACTTTTCTTATTCTGGAAGACATCAACATTTCAGAAATTCCAACCAAAAGGCAGTCATTTCTTTTTAGCTCAAAATTAGTCAGAATGTTAGGGGTCTCTGTCTTCAGCCATGTGGCATCTAGTTGGGGGATACCATAAGATTCAAATCACACCCAACCTGCTTTGTGCCTGATAGAGTGGAAGAGGTTTCTCTATTCTGACTCTTCCCCAAGTCTCCTTAAACAAACTGTCATCGATAGTCAGTGATAAGTGATAAAGAACAGATGTCAGAGGCCAAATAGCACTGAAGATGCATTGTTTACATGCTGAGACTAGCCTGGCTGGTCTTCATTCTGCATCACCTCTCCCAGAAATCTAGTGCATTCGATGCACCGTAGATTTTAATTATAGGCATCTACTTCCCCATCCCACTTTCATTATGTCTTCATACTTCAGGAAATTAAAACCTAAAAGTCATAAAATTCTAAATTGCCAATAGAATATGACTCTCAGATAAGAATCATTATTATATTATAAGTATAGGTAAGACCTAGAGGAAAACCACTTATTTTGTAGGACTGCAAAGGAAAAAAGTACACAGGCATGGTCTATAAAGAGGAAACAAGCTTAATGGTCATGGAACCCAGGTTTCTGTGAATGAATACATAGGCAAACTAAGTATAAACTCAAGTCTTTGCTAATAAGCATGGGCCATTTTTCTTACACGACTTTTATCTAAAGGGACATTCAGTCTCAAGCACATTTAGCAATTTATGTTCACTCTAAGAGCCTCTGTAACAGTCCATGCCAATTTGCAAAATTAGCTCACTATTTACCAATATCCTTTATATTTGAAATCAGTATCCATGACTCATATTACATTTAGATAGTTCTTGACAACTTCAAAATACCCTTAGATACATTCCATCAACAACATTCTTGCAATAATTTTCAGAGACAAAGGGAGGAAGGCTGGAAATTCCAGCTCACAACATGAAGCTCACCACAAAGAGTGGTGAGTGCAGTTAGAGAAATAACTACACTGAGAACTATCATAGCAGTGTGAATGAATGAGGGAAGTGGAAAGCCTGTCTAGAGTATAGGCGGGGTGGGGTGGGGTGGGGAGGAGGGAGATTTGGGACATTGGTGATGGGAATGTTGCACCGTTGAAGGGGGTTGTTCTTTACATGACTGAAACCCAACCACAATATGTTTGTAATCAAGGTTTAAATAAAGATATTAATTTTAAAAAGAGGACAAAAAATTTGAAGTTATTGCATCTATAGTGCAGGTGAAGAATTGAGGTTTTACATAAAAACTCAGATTAAGCTATTAAGTGCTTTACTGAAAGTCATAGAGCAGAGCTATGACATATTCTGAGATTCAGATGTTCTAATATTCAGATATTCTGAATATCTGACTTCAAGCCAGATGTTTGACTCCTAGCCAAGACTTGATTCCAGACACCTCAGAAGAAGCAGTGCATGGTTCCAGAGATGACACTCTCTAGTTCTCTCTGTGGGGTCTTTCTCCTTCTCTAGGCTGTTGTACCGCTCCATCGACTCCCACACTGAAGACAAGGGTCCTATCTACAACTACCGTGTGGAGATCTCCATCTTTTTCATCATCTACATCATCATCATTGCCTTCTTCATGATGAACATCTTCGTGGGTTTCGTCATCGTCACCTTCCAGGAACAGGGGGAGCAGGAGTATAAGAACTGTGAGCTGGACAAGAACCAGGTAACTCCCAGGAAGGGGATGAACGAGATGGGGAAGATGAAGCAGACCACATGAAAAATGATACCGGTTGGTAACCTGTGGCCCGAAGAGAGGTTTTAAGTGGGTCCGAGTTCAATGGGTTTCAACTGTCAGTCCACAAACTACTGCTATGACACAGATATTTTCTGCTGGTCCAAACAAAATCTATTGCTACTTAACATAGTGATTTTTAAACAGTGGTCATGGGCCATTACCTATACAGAGGAATTAAAATAATAAAATGACTCCTTTAGTCCAGGGCTTCTTAATGGTTTTACACCTGTGACCCTTTTGAACCGATAATTTTTTACATAACCCTGAGTCTATAGGTATATCTATAGATATATAAAATAGGTACATATAAAAATTTACTAATAATAAATCACAAATTAATTTACTTTAAAACAAAAATTTAAGTTCTTTGTAATCACCATTCATAGTTATATAATGACCCCAAGAGTTTACAACCCACAGTTTAGGGTAGATACTAGGGCAATATTCAAACTTCAAACTTCACACCTACAAACCAGCACCTATCCTACATACTGATTCATGGGCTAGAATTTAGAAGCAAGATTGATCTACCACTGTTTTCAACGTTCTCAACCTTTGTAAAACAACTGATAAACCTGTAGAGGACTGCAGAATGTCTGTTGAAGATTGAACAACACTGAGAGCACCTGTTTACTCCTCCACAAGACTTTCAAAAAGAAACTGTCTTTCAAAAGAACCTAAGTGATAGGAACTCCACACATTTCACATATTTCCATTGCATTCAGTCCACAAATGTACTTTAAGCATCTACTTATGAGACGGTGATAGACTTGCAAAATAAATAAATCTCATACTCAGAATTTAAAAGCAATGCCCAGGTGTGTTGGCATCATTGATAAAGAGGGATGCAATCAGGACAGTGAAAGAGTGGGACTAGAAGTTGGTGGTGAAAAGAGAATACCTTGCAGAATTACTATATAAAGGTTTCATAATCAAAATGCAGAGATATGTGCATGATATGGGGGAGATTGTCTGCCTGGTGAAGCCTGATGAGTGATATGATAATGTCTGGTGCTGTGACATTGCCTGTTAGCCTATTAAAAAAAAGTCCACCAGTGAGGTTATTAGGGTGGACTCTGGAATTTAGTCACCAGGATCCTTCAATTATGGTCCTGTAAGAATCCAGAGACAATGTATTACTGTCAGTGATGATGATGGAACCAAAGTGATGGAGAGGAGCTGTTTTGTTTTGTTCAGAACTCTCCCAGCTATACCAGATAAACCCCTCAAGAATTGTGGCATCAATAACTTGGGTTTTGATCCAAATTCATCATTCTGGCCATTGGATTGACTTTGGGTCAGAAGTAAGAGAGGAAAGAAGAGTCATTAGGAAATGTAGATAAAAGAGGCTCCAGACTCTCAGATGCTAAATGGTGGTAAATATTGAAAGAATAGGAGTCAATAATAAATGATATTTCTGAGGCTTTGAGATTGGATGTGAAACCTGGAGGAAAGAGAGAGGCTGGAAGTTCCTAGATTCTTGATTTGGTAATCTTCACACATTGCCAGAAAATGGACCAGAAAATGGATTCATGTGGGTCCATGAATCTAGTCTAAGATTTTACCCCCTCTCTAAAAATTACCTTCTGATTTGTGAACACTGGTAAATAAGATAGATTGGCTTAGGACAGAAATAAAATACGTAGAAGTGGCTTTGCTTCATGGAAGTCTATGGTAGAAGAAATAAAAGATGACCAACTTACTGTGAAGTCAATTGCAGTGTATAAATGTCAGGCTGTAGACCATTTAGTGAGACAAAAAGATGGAAGGAGAGATAAAGATCCCTGGATTACAATCTTGATAAAGAGGAGATTTTCTCCTTGATTAGGGGACTGATAAAAAGAAATGCTAATACCCAAATTTTATCTCAAGCTACAACAGGTTAATAGCTTACCTCCTAGAGAGACCCCCTGGTGATGTATTTCATCCAGGTCACAACTTTCTGAGCCATTTCTCCAACATAACCCGGGTAACTAACCCCGCTTTCTCCCATTCCTGTGCCATGTCCACCTCTTCCAGCGACAGTGCGTGGAATATGCCCTTAAGGCCCGGCCCCTGCGGAGGTACATCCCCAAGAACCAGCACCAGTACAAAGTGTGGTACGTGGTCAACTCCACCTACTTTGAGTACCTGATGTTTGTCCTCATCCTACTCAACACCATCTGCTTGGCCATGCAGGTCAGTCCGGGGAGACCCTGGTTCCATGAAGCCTGCATGGGGAAGAAACGATGTATATATGTGCGTAGGGAGGTAGTGCTGGATATGAAGAAACATTATAGAAGTGCATGGTTGTTTCTGTAATTTTTTCACCTTCATGTTTACCAGTGGAGCTGGAGAGGAGAAGAGTTTCCATTTCCCCCCACTTTGAGAAAGACAAAATTCCTTTTAAGGACAAACTTCTCCTTAGGGCCTTAAAGATAAACTCCAGGGACCTGCATGGATGAGATGGTGAGAGAAGGAAAGGGAGAGGAGAGGGAGAACTGGAAACCATTTGTTATTCTCATGAATGCCAGAGCTGTGGAGATTGAAGTGACAGCCCCTGCCCAAGAGTTGAGCACTCACTTGAATGCTGGGTGATCCCAGGGAGTTGGTAACCAGTTGGAGCAGGAGCACAGAACTCAGCCTGCCACGGGTTCAGAGATGGCCTAGAAGGAAAGAACAATATGTAGGGTTTCCTGAGTCCACCTGACTACCCGCAAAGATGAGGATAGCTCTCCAGTGCTTGGTTGAAGTAAGACTTCTGCGGAGAGGCAGGTGGTAAGGAATAGAAATGTCCAACTTGTCTTCATGGCTCCTTCCCTCCCCTCAGCACTACGGTCAGAGCTGCCTGTTCAAAATCGCCATGAATATCCTCAACATGCTCTTCACTGGCCTCTTCACTGTGGAAATGATTCTGAAGCTCATTGCCTTCAAGCCCAAGGTAGGCCTCTGAGAGAAGGCAACTGGACTACAGTTGCCAGGTGGATGGAGGGGAGAAGGGAGTGCCCGGATCAAAGGGAAAAGAATGAGAGAAAGAAATAACCAACGAAAGACCATCCCTTCTCCCAAGATAAATGCTCTAGCTTCTAAACCTGCCAAGTGTTAATTGGACCAGATAACCAGACTGAACATAATCTCAATCTCAGTTCATGGAATCTAAACCAGTGTTTCCCAAAATGGATGATATCGCCCATGGGGAATTCTGGAATAATGTTAGAGTCGTAGTAGCCTTTGATAAAATTTGGATTTGTTTTCTGTTAGTTTGCTTCATGAGGGTAGATTTTTTGAAAGTCTTGAATTAACTATTTTCTGAAATGGAGGTGGTAGGCCAAATAAATTTGGGAACCTCTGATCTAGACAATAGCTGGGATGTATGGGAAATAAATCCCTCTCTCAGCTGAGCCTTTTCTTCTAAGGGAGGCAAGTGATGGTCCTTCTCCTATTTTTCACCCTCTCTCATCCCTGTCACCCAGTACATTTTCTCAATAAAATTATACCCACAGATGGCAAAGCAGATCTCTACAGGTGCAGGCCACCAGGTCTATTCAAGTCTCTGTTCTCTCCTCCTCCCATTTTATCAGCCACACAGACCAGCCTCACTAAAAACTCAATGCAGAGGTCTGTGTCCCAAACTCAGGAATCCTGTGGTCTCATATCAGAGGCTATAACATTGCTCCCTTGTACTTTCTAGTTAAGGAAAAGAAATGACTCCATGAAAGAAGCTTCTAGACAAATGACAGCAAAAGACTGGGAGAGATTAGAAGCAATCATTGATTGAAGCAGGGTTGGAAAGACTGGGTCACTTGTCACTTTGGATTATCTGTGTGTCCCCTAGCCCACTCATTCTCCTGGATAATGAAGCAATCTGAGTGAGCCACACTATATATCTTTAGCCCTGAAAAATAGGGTCATAGCTATGCACTCATTGGCCTGGAAGTCACAGTCTGAGAAGTTCCTGCTGAGGGAAGGTAGCCAATAACTCCTGATCTCACTGGCTTGCAGAAATACCATGGGCAGCACTGAGAATTGCTTCTAAAACTTTTATACAGTAACATATCTGATATATGTATATGATATATGATATATGATATATGTATATGTATATGATATACATAATTCCTCTCATAATCTAAATCCCCCCCTTTATTAGTTTGTTTTTTCAGATTCAACACACACCAACAGGAGGCAAAAGGGAGAGTTCCTGGTGATATATTCCATTCTTTTTTAGGGAGGTGTGCTCCCACGCAGTGCTCAGGAAGCCTAATATTGTATTGGGCTTTGCAGGCTGGATGGTTCAAAGTTCAGACCTGGAGTTCTGGTGCTGTTCAGATCCAGCAGTGCTTGTGGGTGTGACATACCTGGGAGCTAAGTCAGGGCCTCCACACGTCAGGCATGTGCTCCAGCCCTTTAATGATCTTGGCTCTACTATATTTCATTCAAATTCATAATTTTACTGGTTCGGAGATTAATTGGAATAGAGAGATGCTCCTTGGATGTTGAAGCCTTGTTCATTGACAAACTCTTCATATCATCTTGGAATTAGTATTCAACTAACATTTCTTGATAACCTAGAATGTACTCCAGATGCCTAATTGCATGTAATCCTCAAAACATCCCCCTTCAAAAAGTTATTAGCATTTTCATTTTAGAGAAAGGGGAGTAAATGTCATAACGGTGACTGTGATATTAATTACACATCTACTAAGGGGTAGAACTGGGTATAGAATCGAGTACCTCTGACTGTGTAGTTTAAATGTTTTTCATTACCCCAAGCTATTAGCAAGCATCTTCCTTTGTCAGGTGTTTTTTTCTGGGCTCTTTTCAGAAAGAAGGACTCAGCTGTTGAGGGACTTAAAAGAAAACATGGTGTTTTTGTAGTGTTGATTCATCCTGTCACTCAGAATGCCTAGGGATCTTGGCTAATTTTCAGAGAATACACCTAATGAAAGTCATCTGGTGAATTCTTGTGTTCAGGGAGTACTATTTTTACTTCCCCTTGCAAATACAGTTATATTTAGGGGCATAGAAAGAATCACTGAGTGTCCCTGGTCACATCAGGAGGATCTACAAAAACTCTGTCCATGAGTGGTCTCAATTCTGCTCTCTGGCTCAAGGCACACTGCAATATCACCAGTCAAGCTGGGTGGGTGAAGTCAGGTTAAGCATAGCTTCAGTCTCCAATATCAGCCTCTAACAATTAGGGGACTGACTTCTTTTTCACCTGCTTTCATTAAATATTTCAAAGCCTTGAGTCATTCCACAATTGACTCAGATGTGTTTCTGTTGAAGGCTGATGCAGTCCATAGTGGACTTGCTGAATCATGCCTCCTGAGCACGAGATTGTCCCAGACCTGCATGAATCCAAGTCAGGTCCTGTAGAAATCTTTTCCTCAAGGGCACTGGGCTTATATCCTTATATCAGAGAACAAACCAGTTGTCTGAGAATTGGCTAGATGTGGTGGTCTAAACCAGTGTTCTCAGCCTTTTTCTTACCAAAGTTCCCTCTGGCCTTGTTTCTATCTGTGTTCCCCCATTCTCCATACTCCCAGTTGGCCCTTAGATTTATTACATGCCCTCATTTACACAATTTTTATCCTTGAATCCTTTGGAATATCTTCAGGGCATTGGTTCATGGGGACCAGATGACTCCTCCAATTGAGAAATGTTGGTTGATATAACTCAAATAGTACCTCCTCATACATTATTTTTCTCAGTGAGAGGATGCATTGAAAACAAGAAACTTTTCCCCAGGAAGGAAGAGAGCCATTCTAGTGTGTCTCATATGGCATCAAGGCAGTTGGTGGAAAGAGAGAGAAAGTTGCATCTGTTCTGAGAATACCTTGAAAGGTCCTTCTGGTAATGGAGCAGTCAACTTTCTAGGGCTGACTGCTCACAGAAGGCTGACCAGTAGTGTAGGGATCAATGGGCTGGAAAGCAGGGATTCTGTCAAACTAAGTCTTTAGGAATGAAGTCAGGAAAAACATTCCCTTAAAGTTTCAGACAAAAAATCCTAGGCAGACATGACTGGAAAGTCACACAGAAATATATGGCTGCACCTGGTCCAGAAACTAGTGGTTTATGAGATACAGAACAGCATGAACTGAACCTCAGCACTAAGTGGTATTCTGCTCTGCACCTTCGGGTACATCTGCAGGACTGGTGTTATAATGTGATGTGTGTTGGCACTTGTAAGCATTAGCTATTGGGCAGGGAAGCGGCGAGAACGTTGGCAGTTTAGTAAGCTTCAGGGACAAATAATCTGAAATTGTCATAGTTTGATTTTCTTATCTGTCCTTTTCGTCTCTGTGATTGGTGGTTGATTGTGAATCTGGTCAGCTTGTATTCTTGCTTCCTTCTTTCTTGCATTGTCTTCATAGTGAGGTAGATACCCAAGGTCTAAGTTTATATGTCTTCTCTCTATGTCATGAAAAACATCTGTTTATATCAGTAAATTTCTACCTTAAACCCAGCTGCCCTTTCTCTTTAGTTAATGTTCTGTTCCAAACACACACAGAGGGATGAATTGTAGTTTCAAAGAATGTAATCAGGTATCTGATATATGGAAAGATAATCTAGATGGTAGATTTGACTTGAATTGAGAATTTATTTGAAATGTTATCTAGTAGCCAGCCAAAGGAAACACTTTCCCTTGGAAGTAGGAGTTTTAGCTAGGAGAGAAGCAGAGACTCTAGCTGGTGAGCATGGAAGAGTTTTTGTTAAGATGACCTGAAGATAACTAAATAGCTGAATTATTTCCCTGTCACAAACTAAAATGTATCACAATGGACAAAATAAAAGTAAGATAATCCTCTTGATCATCTTTGAAAAACAACTTTATTTAGGAATACAATTTATAAGAATTATCAAAGATCTCTGTAGAGAAAAAGATGAAATTTTGTAGTGAAGAATTAAAGAAGACTTCAAGTAAAGAAATCAGTCATATTAATGAATTAGAATTCTCAGTATTGTAAAGATGTTATATTTTTCTTCAGTTTGATCCCAGTTATCTTTAAGTCAAATTCTAATTTAAAAAGTTCAGGTTGAACTTCACCCAACATATGAATGGCAGAAGAAGGAACCATTTAAGCTTGTCCTTGAGGCTCTAGGATGACATTGGATGGTCCAACATTTTACTCCTTTAGGCAACTATTGATATCACCATGGAGGGATAAGGCAGACCCTGGTTTCCAAACAAGAGCCAATCACAGAAACTCCACTGTCAGCTAAGTATTCAGTACCAGAAGGGCTGATGACATCACCTAGCTGTGAGGGATCTGCTGCTGACAATGACTCAGCAAGGATGATGGGCAAGGAAGAATGTACCAGTCAGTGTCTTCTCTATCGAAACCAGACAGCCCGGGGTCAAAGGTACAGCCCAGTGGAAGATTCCCGGCCACAATGGGGGAATGGGATAGAAGGTGAAAATGCAGTCACTAAGACGAACTGCATTCCTCTTGGCTTTTGCCCACTCAGGACGGAAACTGGAGAGGATTTCACCTTAGCAGCATTCTCTACTCAAAGCCTTAGCATGCCTTTGGAGAGTTAGTATGGCAGGTAAGGAACCTACCTGCCTTACAAGCGGGTATTGCGAGACCCATATTCTAACCCCATCACCCCATATGATCCCCAAGTACTAATAGAGAGATGATCTCTGAGTACAGAGTCAGAAGTAAGCCCTGACCACCAGCAGGTATAACCCCACCACCACCACCACCAAAAGCAAGCAAAACAAATAATTAGTCTACCAGGTCCACTCATTCTCAGCCTGAGAACAGTCCAGAGAGACGAGTGAAAAGGCTCATTGACCCTGCTCAGCTCTGGTTTTCATAAATATGAGTTAGGAAGCCCCTAGGCTCCCATTCAGATTGTAGACAAATTAGGACCCCAAAGCACTTCAGATCTGAAGGATGAAGGGATGTTTGTGGACTAGCTCCATCTAATGAGAATCTCCCACAAGCCCTGTCTGCAATAAAGCCACTGGCCTCCTGTGGCTACTGAGTACTTGAAATAGGGCCAGTGCAGCCAGGGAACTGAGCAATTTGTGTTTCTCTGAATTTGCATTTAGATAGCCCCAAGCTTCTAGTGGGTCCTGGAGAGGCTGTGCAGCTCTAGATACTGTCTCTTCCCCATGACCTTCCAGATTCTGTTTCCCTCTCTCTGGCTTGCCTTTTAAACTCAGCTTCTTTGATTCATGTATCTAGGTGGTTTATCTCACTCTCTTTCTCCAACCATTAGTCAGAAATGGAATACCATCATAGCAATACCGTCCTAAAGGAAGCCCTGTGAACTAGGTGGAGATTTCTGCTTGGGAAGTGTGTGGTGGGATTTCTCTACACTTGGCTTGTTCTTCCTTCAGCCTTGGATCTCCCAGTCTTTCTCGGCTGCAAGAACTGAGGCATCATTCCTCTGATTCAATCCCCACCTAGATCTTTTAGCATCCCATCTAGGGGTGGAAGAATATTTTCATTGGTGTTTATACTTAGTCTCCTGCCTCAAGTGGAATCTCATGTCTGTCCCTGGTGTGAACCAGGACATCAACCACTTTTCCTCCTAGTCCTGAATTTATAAGGAGAATTTCTGACTAGACTTCTAGTGCCCTGAAGAAATGGAATTCTTGATCTCCCATCTGGCTCTTGCAGACCTTCTCAGGAGTGCAAAGCCTTGTGCTTGCACATCTCGGGGGGTGGAGGGGCTGATTAGAGTCTGATGGTCATAATTCAGACACCTCTTTCACATTGGGCACCAGCCTTGCAGTCACACCTGAACTTTCTTACCCTCACCTCCAGCTTATTTGACCAGCTCTCTCATGCCATGGAAACTCTCTGGGATGGTTTCTTATCACCTGCCCACAAACACTGAAAATCCAATTGGCATTTTACAGTGTCAGCCAACAGCAGAATAGGAGTTCAGTCTGCAACAATATTTTCTGTTCTTTCAGAGCTGTTTGGCATCCCTGTTACCTTTCAGGAGCAAGGCAATGCAGGCCATGATGCCTTGGCTTTCCTTGGAGAACAGAGGCAGAAAGAGGCTGAAGTTGGTGGACATGTCTGATGTTGACCAAGCACATGATGCCCCTCTCTCATCCTAGCGTCTAGAGGGGGCATCTTGGCACTCCCCTTGTTTAGGAGCAAAGATGAGCCAGCACAATCAAAAGGGGGCCTGAAACATGTGGCACTTGGGAGGTCAGAGGTTCCCTGCTCAAGTGGCTGCCAACACAGAGCTGGGCAGTACTTGGCCTGGGCTTAACTGCTAAGCCACACTGAGAAATGAGCAGAGCTGAAGAATACAGAGCCTCTGCCCTACGTTGTGAGCATCTGCTTCTGAGAAAGGGTATCTCCACCCCTGTAAGCCAGGACAAGCTGCCTTCCTCTTATTTCCAACTGTACCTTGAAATTCAGGAGTCTTGTGTCTTCCAATGTTCTAGTGGTTCCCATTCTCCTCTATTTTCTCCACTAACTATATATTATATAGTATATATATTATCTCTATATTATATATCTATATATTATATAGAATCATGTTTAGTGCACTGGGGGTGAGAAAGCAGAGTGTGTCTACAACCCTTGTTTTGTCCTTGATATAATACAAGCCTTTGTTTTGTCCTTGATATAATCTTTAATGAGGATTATCTAAGTCTTTTCTGGCTTCTAGAACACAGCTAGTTAGCTTATATGTAAATGAAATTTATTTCTCAGAATCTATCCATCTACCTATCATCCATCCATCCATCCATCCATCTATCATCTATTTATCCATCCATCCATTGATCCATCATCTATCTATTTATCTATCATCTATCTATCTACCTATTGGCACTCATGTGGGTGGACACAAGCCCTACTGAGAGGGGATTGTTGGGAGATACCCCAGGGCATGGTCAAAGTAGAAAGGTCGTCCACCTAACTTCATTTCATTGAGCTTGTGGACTAATGGGGTAGAGGAGTTCAGTGTGAGGAGAGAAGTGAGCATAGGAGAAGATGGAGTACAGCAGGGGTGTCTAGTGAGGGCCAATTCTGCAGCAAAGAAATTTTTAGCCTAATATTCCAGCTTGCCAAGTTACTCATGCCTGAAGCCTCCATTACTGAAATCTTCTTTCAGTAAATATCTATCATATTGGTTTCCCTCTTTCACCCAGAGGCATCACAGTAAGCATTCTACAGCCAGCTGGAGGTCCACAGAGAGAGAAGAGAAGAGAAGAGAAGAGAAGGCAGGGAGGGCTCTTATGGATGGGGGTTGAATTCTTTTGTCATAGATATGTCTTAGACATTGTTGCTCCTTTCTTGTGTGAGTGGTTGCTCTGTACACAGGGCTTAGGGGTCCAACGGAGTGTGTGTGTGTGGGGAGAAGCAGGAGAGCACATCCACAGGCCACACAGGCCTCAGGTCCCATGACAGATGGACTGGTGTAACCTGGGAGAGAAGCCGCTTATGCCATCTGTGAGCCCAGCTGCTTTCCTGCTGTGCCAGAGTTTAGACTATGTTTAATCTGTTTAGACTAGGTTTTCTGTTGACTTACAAAATACAGTTGGCTATTTGTACCCCAAAGAAGGCAAGTGGGGTGTAGCCCACTTGCTAGATTTCTAACTGGTGCCAAAAGAAACAGAAAGAAACAGAAACACAGGGGAAAGCCTGGTACCAGTCTTTTAGAGAAACTGCTGATCAGCGTCAGAGGCTTGATCCCTGATCCACATACCTGAATAAACTCAGGGTCTCTGGAGCAACCAGGGTTGGCAGAATCTGTCCAAACAGCATCTCAGGAGCCAGGAAGGTCCTGCAGGCAGGACCCCTCTCACCTGGGCCTGATCCAGTTCAGTAAAAGGCAAAGAAAAGGCATAGAAAATGATGGTCAGTCAGAAAGGAAGCCAAATGGCACCACTTCCTCTCCTTCCACTTCTTCCTCTTCCTAATACATTTCTAGAAATATGGTCTATTGTTAGCCAATAAATGCACTGCCAGATAAAATCTGCTCTTTTCCCAATTATCCTTCCAGCTTTCACAATACTGCATACCAATCACTCCTTCTTTGAATAGCTTTAAGCTGGTCATCATTGCTTCATGATACACTGTTTTTTGCAAGACTTCTACTTTTTCAAAGGAAAAAATTGGACTTATTTCCCCCTTAATTATTGGATGTCTGCAGATACTCCTAGGGAAAATTTTACCAGATCCTACCAGAGGACATTCTGGTAGATTGAGGATCAGGAAGCTTAGGTCCCACCTCAGAATCAGGTTTAGTGCACTGGGGGTGAGAAAATAGTGTATACTCCTTGCAACCCATGTTTTGTCCAGGTCTCTGAGAGAGGGGGATGATCTCAGTCTTTTCAGGCTTCTAGAATACAACTAGTTAGAGTTAGCTTATAAAAGACTGAAATTTATTTCTCAGATTCAGGGCAAAAACTGAAATGCATGACTTGCATGCTCAAGACCCCAAGTTTGATCTCTAGATTCCATGGTCCCCAGCAACCCTGCATATATCCTTAGAGGACCCTGAGCATGATGGGTCCTAGTGTCAAACTTTCAGGGTTGGACCACATGATTAAATGTCCTTTGGAGTGGCCCCTTAGGTCCCCCTTTAAAAATTCACCTCCCACATTTCTGGGTGCCTAAAATCACGGCTGGTAAAGATTCTGTCTCTTGTTTACATCCAGTGCCTTCTCCTTATGTCCTTCACTGTGGATGGAGCAAGAGAGTTGGGAAGAGATGAGCTGTCTCTTTAACAAGAGCAAAAATCCATTTTGGAGGATACCACCCTCAGGCTGTTTACCTTCCACATCTGAACACCACCTCACTGGGCACACAAATACCAAGAGTACTAAGATCTGTGAATCTAGAAGAAACATATTCATTTAGACCATAGGAATCTGCAAAAGGTTATTTATGTAGAAAGTGCCACCTAGATGTCAGGATCCTTCCCTGGGATGTTTGTTCCTCTCCCTCGATGCAATGTCTAAGGAATCCACCTCCTGTTGCAGTGTGCTCCGCTTGCCCATTATTATTTAAAAGGATTCTTTGTCTCTAATCCTAACCTCATGTGTTCTATCTCTTTAGCCAGATTCCAGCCCACTGTCATCATATGATTTTAAGATCTATCTTCGTGATAGATAGCAGGTAGGATGCGTGCCTTGCATGAAATCAACTTAGGCTGGGGCCGGAGAGATAGCATAGAGTTAGGGCATTTGCCTAGCATGCAGAAGGCCGGTGGTTCCAATTCGGGCTTCCCATATGGTCCCCCGAGCCTGCCAAGAGCCATTTCCAAGCTTAGAGCCAGGAGGAACCCCTGAGCGCTGCCAGGTATGACCCAGAAACCAAAAAAAGAGAGAAAAGAAATGGACAAAGAGTGATCCCTGCACAAAATTAGGAGTAACCCTGAGTACCTCGGGGTGTGCCATTCCCTTGACCCAGCCCCAAAAAGGCTCATCTTGGATCCAGAATTATAGTATAGTGGATAGGGTGTTTGTTTTGTACTTGGGTGACCCAGGTTGGATTCTGGCACCCCTGAACCTGCCAGAAGTGCAGAGCCATGAGTAAACCCTGAGTACCGCTGGGTGTGCTTTTCCCAAAACGAAAAGGACTTCTCTTGATGCATGCTTGAAATTAGATTGTATAGGATACATCATCAACTGGAGTGCTAATGTCTGAAACTTATCACTCATCTTTCCTCTGACTAACACAGCCTATTACTAAGCTTTATAAACTTTGAGCTCCATTTATCAACATCTCCTCTGTTGTTGGGCTTTTCCAGTCTTCATATTTTTTATTTTTAGGTCATCTTTGCCAATGTCTCTGTCTTATATCTTGCTGTAGGAGAAAGTTCAACAACATCCTAGCAAATAATGTTTTCAGCATCCAGTGTACAGTATGACAGCAAGTGACCCCAGAGTTGTCTAGTCTGTCTTGAGATCAGCAAACTGACTTTGATCTGTACACACTGGACCGGAAGTCCCTACATCACCATTTCATTTCACACTGAATCCACTGTGATTCGGACTTCTATTCCTACTTAAGATAGAGGCATGAAATAAGACATTATCAATGAATAAACATATTAACCCATGAAGTCAGGAGGGAAGGAAAGATCCAAGGGTATGGCGCTGCTGGGCCCGATGGTGCTGAGGATTCCAGGGAAACCTGGCAGTGCTCAGATAGTCCATAGCTGCACCAAGTGATATTTGGAGGACCAGCTAGTACTAGGGATTGAACGTTAAACCTTAAGTGATTGTACTATCACTTGATTTGAGGATATTATTTGTTTGTTTGTTTGTTTTGGGTTTCTTTGGTTTTGGGTTTTTTTTTGTTTGTTTGTTTGTTTGGTTTTTTTTGGTTTTTGGGCCACACCTGGTGATGCTCAGGTATTATTCCTGGCTATGCACTCAGAAAACACTCCTGGCTTGGGAGACCGTATGGGGCACCAGGGGATCGAACTGCGATCCCTCCTAGGCTAGTACAGGCAAGGCAGAGGCCTAACCACTTGTGCTACTGCTCTGGCCCCAATATGAGGATATTTTGATAGAGGTTTAAGTGACTCAAAAGTCAAGCTCTTTACATAGAAGATCATTGAAATAACAAATGTGGGACAAGAGAGATGGGAGAGAAGGTGAGGTACTTCTTGATAAGGTACCTTTCCTGATCCCTCTGGCCCATCAGGCATGAACCCTGAGCACAGAGCCAAGAGGAATCTCTGAGTACAGCTATCTGTGGCTGAAAACAATTGAACTTCATTTGAAAAGCAAACAAACTGAGCTGTGATTCTGTGCAGTAAATTCTCAGTAAATTTCTTTTCTGATGAACTCCCTGAGCCCAGGGAGGAAGCTCAGTAATAGAGCACATGCCTCGTCCTTGTGAAAATTTCAGCTCAATTCCAAATGCCATCGAAGAAAAGTCTAGATGCTTCCTTTGTCTTCACATCAGAGACAAAATGTAGATATCAATGCTCAATTAATAGTCTAAGGAACTCAGTACGCTACTCTACTTTCTTGAGGTCTCTGCCTCCCTCCATTTCCTGCTTGCCCATTCTGTCTTTGGCCATTGTATTTCTTTGAATTGATTTTGGCCTTCTGGATTTCTTTTGTACATATAAAATGATGGTACTTTTTGGAAAGGAAAATTCATCCATAGGTGGCTCAAAAAAGTGAAACAATAACCTTATATAGCCTTATATTTATGCACATAGTTACAGTGAGACCATTTGGGAATTATAAAAGCAAAAATTAGATTGCTGGATTCCTTGAACGTAGAACTGTTCCATATGCATTTTTGTAGCCTATGAGAGGCATTCGGGGAAATTTTAATGCCTGTGTGCATGAATGAATGAATGAATGAATGAATGAGATCTACAGAATTAAGACAGAAGAGAAGCAAAATGTTAATGTCAGAAAACACCAGTGAAATCACTAATTTTTCATCAGTGCAGAAGTTTCTGTACTTTTCTACTTCTTTCTATCAGATTTCCTCTTGCGTGAGACAGTTCTTGGAATCTTGCTTTGTGCCAATTGAATAGGACCTTCTCCGATTTCCACTTATTAGGACTATTTTGTCATTCTTTTTTGCTTTCTGTTCTATGATTAGGAACATGCAATAAGGTTGGATCCCCTTTTCTGGACTTTCAGCATTATGAAGGATATATTAATAAGAAAAAGTAGGACGTGGGTCACAGGGACAAAAGGGTCAACTCAGGGCACTTGTATTAGAGAAGGTCTAGCTTGAGCCAAGGAAAGCATTTCAGACTTAAAGAAAGGCAAAGGCCTAGAGATATAGGAATAAGCTTATTCTAGGAGTCGAGCATAAATGAGCCAGTGTGGGGAGGACTAATGCCCACATCGCCTCAGGATCAGAAGAGTTTAGATTTACCCTGACTAGCAACCTCTCAAACTGCAGAGCAGGGGGCTTGAGATGAGGAAGTGTATACTCTGATTGAACTTGTGAGCAGTATCTTGATTCTTCATAAAACAGTAGTATGACACAGGAGCTGTCCAGACAAGCACATTCTCCTGGACATGCAGGGGAAGGTAGTAGAGCTAGAGCTAAGGGGACAGAGGCGAGACATGCTCAGCCCTGGAGGTGAAAAGGTAGGAGACTGTGGAAAGTATGCCACTGGAAAGTCACAGAGCAAAACTCTCTTGGACCCCAAATGCTACTTCAGCAGCTCCCAAGCAACCTGGTGCTGCTTGAATGCCATGAGTCGATCTCTGCAGAGAGTAACTCCTGGGAGAAAGTGAGGTGTAGTAGCTTGCTAACAAAAAGTGCTTCCATCCCCTGATCCCAAGCACTAAATAGTCAAAGAGGAAATTCCATTCAATTCTCCATCCGCCTACCCAGGTCATCACTCAGAGCTGGCTGCAGAGGAAGATTAGGGGACTGTGGCCCACACAGCTGCCATCTGGGGCAGAATTATGAACCTGAGATGGTCGTCACAAGGAGGGAATCCTTCCTCGATGTGTTCAAGCATTCTGGGTGCAGAAAACAGTTTCTGATGCCGTGGGCTAAGGTCAGAGATCAGAGTGAACACCTATGAGTTTTGCCATCTCAGGCCTTTTAGATGACTGGATCCCTGTCTGGGTTTGTTCCTTTCTACTGATGGTCTTTTTTATTATCAGCTCATAGGATTTGTGTCCCACAGAACACACTCTGATTAAGAAAGTAGAGGTGAACACTTTTGATTGAGTGTTTGGAGCTGAGGAAGATAGCTGTCTTGAAGTACATAGGACATTTCTGCCCAGAGAGGAATGAGCCTGTCTGTCCCGGGAGTGCATTTGGGCGTGTTTATCCGAAGAACACTGTGGGGGCTGTTCCGTGGGGGACCTGACTCATACTCAGTGTCTGCTTAATGACCAAAGTTTGGTGCAGATAAAACTACCATTACGAAGATGAATGCATCTTGGGTTGAATGATTTTCTGTTTCCTCGCCGACTGGAAACCCCAACTTAAAAAATTACTCCAAGAGAAAGGAAAAAGAAATTTCGTTTTTAAATACTATCGGGACCTATGCACTCTGCTAGGCAAGTGGTCTTTGATTCTTTTAGAAGAAAACTCTTTTTTAAGTGACTAATTCTTTGTAATACCTCTTCAGTTTTCTTGACGTAAAGGCCAGAGGAAGAACTTATTTATCCATAAAAAAAATCACATATGGAGACTTACTCTCAGAACATATATATATATATCTATATATATCTATATAGATATATATATGTATATATATACATATGGAGATTTACTCGCAGAACATATATATATATATATATATATATATGTTCCTAAAGTATAACATAATGGCCGATTCTCTTGAGTAGAATTGACTACAAACATGAAAGAAAAAGAGTCCAGGAAGGAGAGCGAAGAAGAAAAAGCTACAGTTATTCGGATGCATCCTTTTGCAAAGGAGTTTTACATACTTGCCATCCTATGCTGTAAGGACATAGAAGGGTTCTGCCCTTGGAGAGGGGCGCCGCAGGGAGCTCACTTAGCATCCTTTGCTCCTTTCTCCAAATCAAAGCCTAGATTTGCCACCCCTATCCCCCAGAAGCATCCCCTGCGGATTCCCCAAATACCTCTGGAGGGCAGCATCGCTCCTCCCATTGGATATAGCTGCCTCAGCCTGTTCATTTTACTCGAAACCTTTTTATTTTATTGTTTTATTTTATTTATTTTATCTTACTATTTCATTATTTTATTATTCCCAGGGGCTCACTCCTCTGCGTAGAGCACAGTCAGTGCCTTCTTTTGGCCATATCTAGGATACCTTGTGAAAAAGATGCTATTCCTTTTTTTTTTTTTTTTTAATACTTTATTCTTCAGAATTACAAACATGTTAGCAGTTGGGCCTCAGTCCTAAAAAGAACAGCTCCTTTCACCTGTGCAACATTCCCACCACCAATACCCCCATCTTAATCCTTCCCCACCCCCTGCCTGTATTTGAGACAGGCGTTTTCTCTCTATTTCTCTCACTCATTACCATTGTCATGGTAGTTGTCGGTGTAGTTATTTCTCTAAGTGCATTCACCACTCTTTGTGGTAAGCTTCATATCATGAGCCGGTCCATCCAGCCCTCATCTCTATTGTCTCTGGGTATTACTACAATGATGTCTTTTATTTTTCTTAAAACCCATAGATGAGTGAGATTGTTCTGTGTGTGTCTCTCTCTCCCTCTGACTTATTTCACTCAGCATAATAGTCTCCATATTCATATATGTATAGAAAAATTTCATGATTTCATCTCTGCTAACAGCTGCATAGTATTCCATTATTTTTTCATATCCACGGAGGTCCTAGCCTCCAGAAATTTGCCACCTATTCAGAAGAGCAAAATCCGGGCTCAAGGGGAGCAGCAGTTCCCCCCAATAGCCACACATAGACTCACATGCATTTAGGCTCATTGCAGGTACTGCTTGTCTGTCAGCAGCCTGACTGGTGAGGAGGCTTTCCCTGATGACTGTTTACTTGCAAAATGCCCCCAGGGTAGCGGGCTTTGAGCTTTCAGCTCAGACAGGCACAAATGAGCTTCGCCAGGGAGGGGCCTCCCTCCCCACCTAGGCATATTGTGGCAAAGTTGTGACAGGTTTCTTTCCTGCCTGGCGCTTGAGAGCTGAAAAGTCACCATGAATGATAAAAAATAATTATATGACTTGCATAAAGCCTTCGTGTGGGAAGGGTTGTGTTAGCGATTACATTTAATTATTCAATGTGGAAAATTATTCACACTGTGTAAAGAAGCCCAGTGGGAAAGAACACTCTGGTCCCAGCCCCGTCACAAGGAAAGAATTGAAATATTCTTTCGCTGCCTCTGCTGAGTGGAGAGTCAGAGGGATTCCCAAACCTGGGCACCACCAGAGCTGGTTGGAACAGGTCCCAAAAACTAATGTGAAAGAATGATGAGGGGGTGCATTTGGGAGCTACATTGTCAGTGCTGGAGCTAACCCCTGGCATTGCACTCAGAATTACTCCTGGCTGAGTTCAAGGGAATATAGATGATGCTGGGAATAGAACTCAGGGTAGCCACAGGCAAGACAAGCACTTCATCTTCCATACTATTCCTCTAGCCCCAGATCTTGTCTTTCATGGGATCCAAGATCCAAGATGGTTCCCAAGCTTCTTTGGGGACAAGCACTCTGGGTTCTCAGTGTAACAAAGAAGGAAATCGAGGTGACCCCACTGCCCAGGCTCCTCCCCAGAAGTAGAGCCATCACTGCATGTCCAGGGAGGAGGGTCCAATTTGCTCTCTCTAATGATGGCAAGTTAAATGATGTCCTCTCAGCAGAGTGACTTCAGCCTATAGGTCAGATTAGACATCAGGACAGCAGTATGGAGCTGGCCAAATCTAGGTTTGGAAAATTCACCCCAGGGCCCAGGTCATCTCAGTGGGACAAAAGAATTGCAGCATCCAAAGACTGGGCCAATGAGGCCATTGTGGGTTCCCTGTCCTCCCAGCCCTTTTGAGAGCCTGCCATAAGCCCAATTCATCATTCATGAATCTTACTCAACATAAGCTCCAGTGTGTCTCCCTATTCTAGGCTCCTCCCCACCCTAGTTCCAGAGAGAATTGTGTGAGAAATTAGTTCTCTACCAGAATTGTGAAGTGGCTCCCTCCATCTATTGAGGTACACAGGGAGGCAGAAGTTTTCACCATAACCCCACCTCTCCACCCTATTTTCATGCATTCCCCAACATCAAAGGTCAGATCTGATTAGGGCTTGCGTATCCACACCTTGTACAGTTGCAGGCACCCAGCAATAGCTTGTGCAGTACCGGGGAGATAAAGGAAAGAAGGAATAAGTGGATGAGGATGTTGAAACTGCTAAGGAGGAACAGCCAGATTCCAAACAAGAATTAGGTCAGAAGGTGTCATCCTCAAAGCGTATTTCTCTAGCAATTCTGAGGCCCCGTCGCCATGTCTTACCCATAACTGCCTGTGCATAGCTAAGACAGCCCTTCCCCCAATTCATGGGCGTTGCCCTTTTACCCACCACTGTGCAGGTCTGTGTCTGTGGAGCGATTCCGGGCGCCAAGGGATGATCGCATCCGAGCCCCGAGCACACAGAACCAACCAGTGTCCCTCCTGTTGACTGCCAGAGGCCTGGCACCAGCTGTGCACGGCGGATCAGCCTTCTCCATTAGATGCCACTAATTTCCCTGATTACTCTATGTCCAAATGACATCCTAATGTAATGCAATTTATATGATCTCTGCTTGGTGTCACTTACCATGGTGGCCCATCAGAGTCCCTGGGTGTCATTTTGCACTGTCGCAGGCTGCCATCATCTCCTCCCCCACCCGCTGCAGTGCCCCTCCCAGTTCTGTGCCCCAGAACCCAGAAAAGATGAGATGAGGACTCCCAGGAAATAGGTAATGCCCACCGCTGCCCAGCCAGAGTCTCGGTGCCACACACTGTACACCTTTTCTCAAATGCTGTCTCTCTCTGTCTCTGTCTCTCTGTCTCTGTCTCTGTCTCTGTCTCTGTCTGTCTCTGTCTGTCTCTCTCTCTCTCTCTCTCTCTCTCTCTCTCTCTCCCACACACACACAGGGCCCTTTCTTTCAGGGACCCTTTTCCCTATTTTTTGCCCACCCCACCCCTTTCAGATAGCTTCACCCACTTCCTCTAGCTTCCTGAGCCCTTATCCTGCTTCCTGTGAGGCTTGGTGCATGAGGTGGCCCAGCCTACTCTGCTTCTTTCATTTGACCACTCCCCTCTCCTCTCCTTTCTGGGCTCCTCCCTTCCCTTCCTCCTGCCTGTCTCCCCCTCCTCTTCCCTCCCTCCCTTTCCTTCCTTTCATGTCTATTCCCCCCTCCAGGTTGGTCCCCTCCTTTCCAGCCTCTTCTCCTCCTCTCCCTTCTATTCTTATCCTTGCCCTTCCTCCCCTCTCCTCCCTTTCCCTTCTACTTCTATTCTGCTCTTTGCTCTTCCCCTCACCTCAGCCTCACCTCTCCTTTCTTGTCCTCTGTCCTCTCCTATCTCTTCCCTTCTGGTTTTCTCCTCTCCATTTCCCTCTGCTGTCTTCCTCTTTCCATTCTCGTCTCCCCACTCTTGCCCTCCTATCTCCTTCCTTCCGGTTCCTGTCTTTATCTTCCACTATGTCCTCTTCTCCCCTTCTCCTTTCCTCTTTCCCTCTCCTCCCTTTACTTCCCTCTTTCTCCCTTCTTCCTCTCCTCCCTGTCCTCTGCTTCTTCCTTGACTCTCCTTCCCTTCGCACCATCTTTGTGATCTCTTCTCTATGACCCTGTTCCAGAAATTACCATCAATGCCTTTCCCCACATTCTCTCGCCTGATTTCTGTCAAGTCTTTGCTTTTTTTTTTTTTTTTTTTTTACCATCTCTGTCTCTTGGGTTGGCTCTTTTCAGACTCTTTCTTCCTTGTCTTTTTCTGGCTATTTGCATGCTGCTTGGATTTCAAATGTACTTCTAAAAGTATTTGTCTGGATTTCTTTTTTTGATTCATTTTTGGGCCACACTTAGATATGCCCATACTCCATCCAGTATTACTCCTGGCTCTGCACTCAAGAATCATTCTATGGGGGCTGGAGCAGTGGTGCAAGTGCTAGGGCATTTGCCTTGCATGCCCTAACCTAGGGTGGACCTTGGTTTGATCCCCGATGTCCCATATGGTCCACCAAGCCAGGAACAATTTCTGGAAGCATAGCCAGGAATAATCCCTGAGCGTCACCGGGTGTGGCCCAAAAACTGAATAATAATAATAATAATAATAACAATAATAATAATAACAATAATAAAAATAATCATTCTATGGCATGTCAGGTTGATTGAATCTGGGTTGGTCGAATGCAAGAAAAGTCCCCTATGCACTGTATTATTGCTTCATCCGAATGTACTTTTTTTTGTTGTTTAGCTTCTGGTTTGCTTGTTTTAGGGCCACACCTGGTGGTGCTTAGGGCTTATTTCCAGCTCTATTCTAACGGATCACTCCTGGCCGGGTTTTGTGAACCATAGATAGTATCTATATTGGGTCTGAGGTGGCCCCTTAAAAGATCTGCTCTATCTCTCTAGGCCCTCAATTGCAACAGTTGTGTGCCTCACCCCAAATCAGGTCTCCCACTTGTTGCTCTTTGGAGCCCCATTGGTCCTTGGAAGAACATGGTCTTGGGGTAAAATGACCTGGACAAGTGGGAAGTCCATTCAGCTTCCCTATCAGCAATGAGATACTGAGAAACATGTTTCTAGAAGATTTTTCTACCTCCTCCAGGAGGAGGTAGATGGGTGGGAGAAAACAGAAATAGAAACAAAGGGAGAAAAACAATGTATGGCTAATAAACAGCACAGCTTGCAGGTATGCAAACTTCCTTGTGAAAATGTCAAATTGGCCTGCATTAAGTTTGGTCCCCCAGAAGATCAGTGAGTGAACCTCTGTTCTCAGCAAAGAAGCCCACAACCCAGAATCCCAGGGCCTGTTCCTGTGTTCTAACTTCTACTGTAGGAACAGATGGGAAGGGCCAGCTCAGGGCCAGGCCTCCTTTCCCAGTCCCCGGACAGTCTTTCCCAGCACCTGGCAGTTACCCAAGGGTTAACTGAGCAAGATCGAGTCATGGCTATTTGCTGTGCCTCCCATTTCAAAATAGTACCAGCCGACTTTCCTTCAAGAGTCTTGAGATGGCCACACTACTTAATAGGATCCCAAGGGGGGTGGGGGGCAGAAAAAAAACCCTTAGAAACAGCAAACACCAGCTCAGGATTCCCTTCCTCCTCTTCCTTTCACAGACCTGGAATTTTCCTTTCATTTTGCTCCAACTCACCCCCAAACTGATTCCTCTCCCAAACAAGCATGGGTCTAAGGGTTCTACCTCCACTGACTCCTTTCATTTTCAGCATCCTGTTCCATGTAGGGAAACTGAGGCAAAAAGCAACTAAGTGAGTTGGTCATCATGGCCCACTTAGTGAGTGCTGGAGTTAAGAGCTACAATATACAGGTGCCTCCCTCTTACCCCCTTGAACCTCCAAAATCCTTTCCAATGTGGCATCACTGCAGTGATGAAAGTGAGGCAGTACACAGCGAATCCAAAGGACAAGGACATCCAGAATCTGCGTACAAAATGCAGCAGAGGATATTTCTTTAGAAGTCTTTCTTTCCCAGTAATGACTTGCTGAAGCCAACGTGGATTTGACCTGTATTTTCTTAGCTCCTGTCAGCCAGTGCATGAAGGATGCGCAGCACAAGCGAGGATAGATTAGACTGCAGGTCTCAGCAGTGGCAGGTCAGGGGTGGCTCTGCTCACAGGAAACCCTCAGGATGGCCAGAGGAGGCCTCACCATTCAAATTCATCTCCTGGGGCCAGGAATTTGAAAGAGAAATGCACTTAAGACTGGAGGATTTAGGGATGGCTTCCAGGAGTTCTACAACCTCACACATCTCTCTAATCTTCAAACCTGTCTAGTTCTGAGGGGTGCATATTATGAAGGTGCCACTTGCCAACTTCAGGGGGAACCTCTAAACATCATTCCTCATCACTAGCTTCTGATTGCTGCTCTCCCACTTGGGACTCAGGCACCAGGAGGTAACAGGTGCATCTAGGTTCCATGTCAAACTGACTTGGTAGGAGAAAGGTCATGGTTTCTTTCCTCACCTTCCACATTTCTCCATCACAGCCCAAAATTTTGTATGATCCATGGCTTTCAGAAAATGAAGGTAAAATATATGAGCAAGACACAGGGTAAAAGATAAAGGAGAAGAGAGGGTAAATAGACAATGGGGACACGAAGATTTGACAGTCCAGACAGGTATATGGCAGGATTTCCCCTTGGACACCCTAGGGAGCCAATTTCAGCATTAGTGCCAGAAATGTATTTGGAAGAAGGGAAGAAGGAATGTTGAAAAATGGGAAGAGGACTATACCAAGGAACAGAGACCTGAAACTTGATCTGAAACCATCTTTTGAGCCTCACTTGGGGGATCGCTGGGGTCCTGAGGTAGAGCGGGGAGGTGGGTGGAAAGTTGCCGCTTAAAGGAATCCTGTCACCCCCTACCTAAACCGATATTCTTCCTCACCCCTATTCTAGCTCTGTGGGAATCTCCTCAGGATGGGCCCACAGAATCCCTGGGGGCAACAAGCAGACTGGTGGGCCCACCAGCTCGCTGGCCATAAGGCAGAGAAGTGACTCAGAAATCTCACTACAAGGGGACCTACCTTGTAGCGAGGGCAGAGAACACAGAACATGAAGCACTTCTCTCAGGAGAGCCCAGTGGGAGAAGGTCTTGTCAAAGAGGAAGAGATGGGCCTGTGTTCTTCCTCCTTCAGTATACACGCAAGATCCTAAGAGATAAAGGGACCAATGATGGCCCCATCCTGGAGGCTGACAAGGTCCCTGAGGTCTGGGCCTGTCCCTGGTGCTTGCCAGCTGACTAACTAACCACTGTGTGTTAACTTCACCTCTCTGCTTTTCTTCCTCTCTTCTTTCTGAAGTGTCCAGACCAAGGCCAAGTCACATCTTGTTTTTAGGCTTCCCTGACGGATGAAGGATTCCAACTCATCTCTCCTGAGCACCACGCCTCCCACCAGGTCATCTTCCTCCTACACCCATACTGAAATAATACTTTCTTTCCGCATTTTCTAGGTTAGAAGCTGAACGTACCTGGACTCTTGTTCTGGTCATGGTTTCTCTCCTTTTTCTTCCTCCAGCCCATCCCCCTGCCTCCCTTCTGAAATAGTTCTGCTCACAAACATGACACCTCTATCCAGTGACTTCCCCCACCCTGTATTTTCTAAAAAATCATTCAAAACACTCAACTATCTATAGCTCATTTGAGATATTTACCATCTGCCTCAGGCCCTCGCAGTCATTGTTCCCCCATTTGTTCTGTCAATGATGCCTGAGAACCTGGGAGGGACTTGGAGATGTCCACCTCATGACATGTGGCTTCAGTGAGAGAGATAAGTCTGTGCCTGAGAGGCTCTGACACCGCCATACAAATTCTCTGACAAGCCAGCAAGAAAGCCATGATTTCTGGCTGACCTTCCCCAGGCCCACTTCTATTTCTCAGCCCGGTATGCCAAAGACTTCATGCTGATGCTGCTGTTTTATTTGGCAAGAATGCCTGGCACTAAGAGGCCCTTTTCCCTGTGACCTGACTTCCAACACGCAGAATCGCAGCCTTAAAACAGAGTGTCCCATGATCCCTCTGGAAAGAGCGACATGACTTGGAAGTGGGGAAGTTCAGGAGTAGAAGAGACCAACGAGGAAATGAAAAGACAGACGTTGGGCTCCTGTGAGTCAAAGATTCAGAAAGTTGGCAGTCTTTAAGAGATCTAGGAAACTTTCATAAGGCCTTAATGGTTTCATATTACTGCTACCTTAGAACTCTACCTCTAGAAGATCACCAGTGACCCGGAGAATAGGGAAGGACTCTGTTAGCCTTGTCTTGTCCCCACTGTAGAATGTTCCTTTAAAAACTTAAGGGGACAATGTTAGTTTTAAAGAAGAAAAATACCCTTTCGTGCTAGGTTCTTTCCAGTACCTCTTGGAATGCTATCTTACTCTTGAAGTTCCCTGAAATGGGATAGTATATATTCCAAATAGTCAAACTTTCCATAACATTCTCAGAGAAGCAATTGGTCCAGACCCAAGACTCCCATCAACTCTTGGTAAAGAGTATATATCTCCATCCCCACTAAGGATTTCTGATTGACCAGTTGTGTAAATATTCAATAAAAATTTTAAAAAATTTAGGCTTTGCTTTTCTCCACCTATAGCACAAAATACATAATAATCTCTATGTACAAGACAAAAATAACAGTCAGGTTGATGATCTTCCCCTCTTGTGTCAGAACCTTTTCAATGGCACAACTACTTGCTTCTCTTAAAAAGAGAATCCCTGTTCCCTCTACTCATAAATTCAGTTCTCTAGAAAGTTTGCGGTAGCTTCACTTACCTTAGGTGGCATTTTCTCCTTAGCCGAACCTAAGTCAGAATGAGGTAACACCCTAGGTCCAAACCCTAGGTAAAACGCTAGGTCAGAATAAGAAAAGGATCTCAGGGGCATCCCTGTAAACCTGTACACTGTCACTGTATCATACCCATTATCAATCTGTTTACTTTAGCTCTGTGTCCCTGCAGAGCTGCCCCAGAGAACAGTTGGTCATATCTGGTGAACAAGGGGCAAATTATTCTGAATAACATTATTCTGTCTCCATAATTCACAGTGCCTTGGAGTGATAGTTTTCATGGATTGCTCCCCTAAATATAGTGGACTTTAAATGAGTCACTGGGGAGCCCAGTTGACCTAGTCACTGTCTAGAACCCCCTGAAGCTTTGTAATTTCCTGACACCCACGGAACCAGAAGCACATCACACTCCTATACCCCTTCCCTCTTGTCTTCCCTTTTTCCAAATAAACTCTACTGATGGGGTGATAGGAGATGCTAGAAGTACACAACCGCATACCCAACACATTGTACCTTGCCCTGCCTGCCACCAGCACCCATGCCCGCCCTTGGTGGGAAGTGGCAAAGCTTTGTGCAGGAGTGGATGAAGCTGGAGGAAGGGTGGCATCTCCATGACCCAGGGAAGGCAGGGCAAGAGGGTCGAACTTGCCACCACCACTACCGCCACCCTTGGCTCCTGGCCACAGCGAGGGCGTTTGGAACTCCAGCAGGATCACTGAGGTGCCTGGACTCTGTTTCTGATGGTGATGTTGCTCTGTTCTTGTCTGTCTAATCTTCCTTTTTAATCCCCATCCTGCCTGCCCCTCCCTCCCTCCCTCCCTCCCTCCCTCCCTCCCTCATGTAGGGTTACTTTAGTGATCCCTGGAATGTTTTTGACTTCCTCATCGTTATTGGCAGCATAATTGACGTCATTCTCAGTGAAACGAATGTGAGTATGACTGCCCTTCCCAGGAAACCTGCTCCTTCCTTCTTCCTTGCCTTCCTCTGTGCCCTGTCCCCAACAGTGTCTCTCTTTCTCTCTCTCTTTACTTCCTTTGATTTGTTTTTATTTAATTTCCTGTTTTACACCCTTCCAGTCATGCTTTTTATTGAACCTGCCGTCGTCTTGTGGGGAAAAAAAGTGGGAGCTTCTCCTCCTTTTTTCCCACTCATCCCAGCTGGGCTGGGCCCAGGAGCTCGGAGGGACCATGCGGTCGAGGCGCCGCCGGGACCCTCCGGGGGCCACAGCCCTGCTAACCTCTGAACTAACCCAGCTTTGTCAGACCTCTCCACCCTGTGAAAAACCAGGTGCCCCAGGTTTGAGCTGCCAGTGCAATAGAGTGGTAAGAGAGTTTACTATGCCCACATAACCTCTTTCTTTTCTCATTTTTTTCTCTTCTCTCCTTTCTTTCATGCTTTGTTTTTTTATTTTCGGTTCATTTCCCCTCTTCCTTTTTGTTTTGTTTTTCTCCTTTGTTGTTGGTTTATTTTTTTTTCTCTCTCTCCTCTCTCTCTCTCTCTTTTCCTCGGCTTCTCTGCCCCATGCAGCACTATTTCTGTGATGCATGGAATACATTTGACGCCTTGATTGTTGTGGGTAGCATTGTTGATATAGCAATCACCGAGGCAAACGTAAGTACATGGCGTCTGCACCTAACCGGCCTGCCTGCGCCACGCTCATTGGTCTCTCCCCATTGATTTGCCCTTCCTTTTCTTTTCTCCCCTCACCTCCTTCCTTTCATGATGGTTTTTCTCTTCATTGGTTCAGTTTGATTGGTTGAAAAGATTTTCTTCATGTTGCTTTGTTTTGAGTTTCCTTTTCCTCCTTTCTTCTTCTCATTTTGTAACTTTTGGAACGAGTTAGGCCTTTTCCTGGCCCTTTCACTTGGACTGCTGCATCTCTCCCTTCTCCCTGTCCAACCTGGCATGGCTCACACTGCATAGGAGGAAGCAGCTTTGGGGACCAGGGAGTGAAACAAACAAACAAACAAACAAACAAAACCAAAAACAAAGGCCTCATTGGAAACTTCTGGGCAGCTACTGAGGTCGGGACCCCAACCTCTTCTCACACCCCTCTCTCCCTGCAGACCTCTCTCTGCCTTGCCATCACACCCAGACAGAATCTTGGAAAAGGAGCTCTCACGGGCATCACCCAGGAGGTGGGGGCTGCTGCAGTGTGGACAACAGGAGTGGGCTCAGACTGAAGTAGCCCCCACAATCAGTCTGACCCTTTGGGTTCCTAGCAGAGAAAAAAATCCGTGCTTAGATCCCTTTTCTCTGCAATGGCCCAGAAGTCTCCTCACCAACACCAGGGGGTGGGGTGGGGGTTAAGCAACCTCACTGAGAGCTCTTCCAAGAGTCTCTGCTCCCAAATGCTGTACAAGGGCGCTCCTCCCTGTAAGCACCTCATTTCTGCATGAGCCCGTCCAAAGAGTGATTTCTAGTCACCTGCCTGGTTCTTTCTCTGCACACCCCACCTTTCACCCCTCCCCTGGGCTCCCTGGCCTCCACAGTAGCATAGCCCCTACCCTCCAGGCGGAATTTCTGCGCTTGCGACAGACAAAGGCTGCCTCCTCCTATACTGTTCCTACCAGTTCCTGCACATGTCTTTTTGTTCCTTGGCATGTTTGAATTTTCTCTCTTGATCTAGAGGGATGTCCTCTTACAGTTAGTTTTTTAACATGTGTTGCTTAATATTTTTGGTCATGACTTTTTCTTAATTAAGAACTTGGTAATGTTTGTACAAACCTTTGAGGCATTCCAACATCAAGTAATAGCACGGAGCAGATGCTGTGAAGTTTTGATCTAGGATGTTTGATCCCCCCCTACCAGGCCTCCTGCACTGCCCTGCCCTCCCCCAGCCCACTCCCTATTCCCCTCCCCATCTGCTGAGCTCACATGTTACTTGGGAATCTGCCTGACCGCCTGACCAAAAGCTGTATGTCTTCCCATCCCAGAGGATGGACATGAAGAGGAGGTGGTAATGCTCTCCCACCAACCTCCCATCCTCCATTACTCCCTCTGGAACTCCAAATTGGATGTTCTTTTGTCTCCAGGCCCTCCAGGTTGTCTTTGTGTACGAGTGTGCGTGTGTAAGTGGGTGTTGGTGTGTGTTCATGCTTTTCACTTAAATTCCACCAGTAAATCATCAGGTCATAAAAAAGCCAGTTTTCTTACTCAGACTCTGTCTCAATTCCCATCGATTTCCCTCAGTCCCACCCCAACTTCCTTCCTGAGACACTTTCAGTTTGGCAGGCCGATGGCACCCGAAGCTGTATGTCAGATGTTCAGTGCCTTGAGTCACACGTCAGAAGGTGAGAGAGGGTTGGTTCACGCACACCTAGATTTATTTCCTATGTTTTGACGTACTGCTCAGGGGCTACTCTGTTCCCTGAGAGCTGTTCCCAGAAGTGCTTGGGGGACCAAGTGGAGCCCGCATTCCAGTCCATTGAGCACTCTCTGTGGCACGAGAAAAGATTGGTTTTATGGGGAGTAGCACAGAGCTATAAAAACCTGTGTTGTGGGATTTGAAACCCAGAGGTGGGACAGTGCGGGCAAGTGACCCCAGACTGTGCCTACAGTCCCAGGAGGTTCTGCGGGCCTCTCACTATTGGCAAGGCCACTTATTACTCAGCCTGCCACTGCCTCCTGATTTTTCCAAAAGAGAAACAAAGTGCAAATAACATTTTCTAGCATATAAAATTTCTACAGAAAATGAGGCAATACTGGATAAAGAAAAACTGCAGGTCCTATTTCTAACTACAACTAACCAGACTCAGAACCCTTGCTTCTCAACTATGATAATTGTCTAATGAGCCAATAGGCACAGCTCAGGAGGAAAGTCAAATTTACTGACCAAAAAAAAAATTTTTTTTTACTGACCATTGTCCTTGACTTGAGTCTTGATAGCAAATAGCCAAACACAGTTTTGTGCTTGGCAAGTTATATGAGTGACAAGGTATCTGAAAGACATGTGAATATGCCTAAGAAGTAGGTTCCTCCACCTAGGTTCTGCCCTTGTGCCATAGCCACCTTATGGGTCTGGGCACTTCCTAGTACCAGGACATTTATAGGTGGACATGACAGCTCCGGTTATTTCCTGGATGTTATCCTAGACATTTCAAGAATTTTAGGTCTTACTATGATCACAAGGCATTATTTCGCAGATCATTGTTTAATTGGGAAGGGATCTACACTTAGACCAGGAGGAATTTCTGAAGCTCTTTACCTACAGCTCCTCCTCGTTGGCTTTTTGAGGCCTACTGGAGTCAACTCTCCTTTCCCTGACCAAAAGCCACGTTTATATTAACTGCCCTCCAAGGATTCCCTTCATATAGTTCTTGTCCCCTTAAATGCCTGTTCTTTGTTCCTGGCCTTTACAAGGCTATTGTGCTCCTCTCCTGTAGCCATGACATGCATTCACTTCTATAACACTTCTTAAAATCAAAATTCAGTTCTACAACAAAATTCTATTTAAAAAAATCAGTTCTACAACACTTAAAATCACATAAACTCACTTCCTACTCCTCAGTGAAATTTTTAGCTCTTGAGACTCACGAGTATAAAAAAACAAAAGCCCCTTCCTCCTAAATGAGCATTATTAGTTTAGGGAAGTGAAAGAGAGGAGATAATAAGTGAGAAATTCAAGTACCAAAAGTAACGAAATGGCATATAATGTTGAAAGATTTAAAGAATGTAGGTCCTTTTAAGGAAAGTGATGGTAGGGATGTTCAGAGATACTGGGGCCGAGCTGGAGAGATAGCATGGAGGGAAGGTGTTTGCTCCGCATGCGGAAGGATGGTGGTCTAAATCCCAACAACCCAAATGGTCTCCCGAGCCTGCCAGGAGCAATTTCTGAGTTTAGATCCAGGAGTAACCACTGAGCATTGCCGGGTGTGACCCAAAAACCAAAACCAAAGCGAACAAACAGAGATACCGGGACCACTGAAAGCAGGTGCCATTTAAACTTCAGCTTTAGAAAGAAGGGGACATATTTTTTATGGTTTTTGGAAAAGATTTTTTATTCAGTGCTTAAAATTAAAAACTACAAGATTTTGCTTGCAGTTGATGAGCAAAAAGAAGAATGTTAAACATAAAGTATCTGATTGGCTAGTTAAAATGCTCTGACTCAGCAAGATTTCTCAGGGACATACCATTTACTGAAGGATGGACTTAAGAGTTCTGGAGCAAATTAGCTCTAAACAAAACATCATCTGAGAATGTAGGGCTAGTGGATGTATGAAATATTGAGTGAGAAAGCTGAGAAGGGGAGGTTGCAGCAGACCTGATTTCTTCAAGCTTCTAGCAGTTGATTACCATATGCAAGGACCTAGCAGCTAATTATGTTATCTCTTGACACGTTTGAGTTTAGAAAGAAGGGGGCATTTTATCAAGGCATACACCTGACAAAAATGATGAGTTATCCATACACGTATCTAGGTGAAACTTTGGAGGATGGGAGGGGGCAGCAGGACAGAAAACAGTGTGCATGGATAGGGAAAAGGAGAAGGGTCAGAGTGAGGGGCCAGATCGGACTATCTTTTATACTTAGTGAGAGGGTTGGCTTTGAGGGACCTGTGACAGGACTGGCTCCCTCTTCTTAAAATACTCTGCTAGCTCTTTGAGTCAGGTGTGGGAACCAGAATTCCATTTACAAGGTGAATGGAGTCATCTAGGCTGGAAGGGGTGATAACTTGCAAACAAAACCATAGCACGGAAATGGAGATAAATGGTTAGGTTCTCCATCTGTTTTGAAAATAGAATTCCCAGTAATACCCAGACACACTGGAAGGAGTTGTGAGATAAAGTGAGGCTGCAGGATGACTGAGAGGTTTGGGGGAGTCTACACAAAGGGCTGAGAGAATAGTGTCAGGACCTGCTGAGAAACACGTGAAGTAAACATGTGTGTATGAATGAGACAGGTGCTCTGTTGGAACATGTTCATTGGATTGGGCAGTGTAGATATCAAGGAAACAAACCACTGGGACATAGTCTGTGTCATCAGCATTAAATGCTAACATAGAAAGAACATCACTGAGAGGGAAGGTAAAGGAGACTCCGGATCAGGACCAAGGCCTAGAATATGCCTCTGAAGAGCTGCTGAATATAACTGGGAGAATAACATAAGTCCTCTGACATGTAATGGTGCTGAATTCTCCCTCTGTCTAAGGTACAGGCCACTGGCCTATGCTCCCCAATGCCTGACTACTTCTTCAGTTTGAGGTTTCTCTTCCCCATGTGCTCTGTAAGAACTGGGTTCAACAGCATGGCACTCTGAGAAAACTTGCTTCTCCTTTATTTCTTAAATTTGAAGTTAGGTTTGCTAGAGAGAAAACTCAGAGTCATCACCCCATGAAAGTTTTCTTTTTTAAATAATATCTTTATTGAAACATCGTGATTACAAATATGACTATAGTTGGATTTCAGTCACAAAAAGAATACCTCCCCTTTACCAGTACAACATTCCTACCACCAATAACTCCCATCTTCCTCCTCCCACAACCCCTACCTGTATTTGTGACAGGCATCCTACTTCTCTCACTCATTACCATTGTTATACCATAACAACTAACAGTTGTTAGAGTAGTTATTTCCCTAACTGCACTACTACTCTTTGTGGTGAGCTTCATATTATGAGCCGGTCCTTTCAGCCCTCATCTCTATTGTCTCTGGGCATTATTACACTAATGTCTTTAATTTTTTTAAAACCCATAGATCAGTGAGACTATTCTGTGTGTGTCTCTCTCTTCCTTTGACTTATTTCACTCACCATAATAAATTCCATGTATGGAAAACAATATGGAGATTCCTAAAAAAACTAGAAACTGAGCTCCCATACGATTCAGCTATACCACTCCTAGGGATATTCCCTAGGAACACAAAAATACAATTCAAAAATCCCTTCCTCACACCTATATTCATTGTAGCACTATTTACAACAGCCAGATTCTGGAAACAATTAAGATGCCCTTCAACAGATGAATGGCTAAAGAAACTGTGGTACAAATACACCCCATGGAAGTTAATGGGAACTTTTCAAGTATTGAAACCAGAATTAATTTGAGTACCTGGGCCAACAGCCGTTTCCAACTCTCTTTTTTCTTTTGCATTTTAAACTCAGTTGTACAGCAGAAAGCTGAAAGAAAGGCCTGGATTCTTACATTATGGATTAAGAGCTATTCTTGAAGTGTGAGTTAAGGAGTCTGGGTTCTGTTTACAGCTCTAGAATTGCTATCAACCCATCATAGCTGAAGCCCTGTGACTGAGTTCAGGTAACACTGTTCTCTGAGCCTCGACTTCCTTAAACAGAAATACTCAAATTCCTTTTTGGGGGTGTGGTCACACAGATTAGTGCTCAGAACTTACTCCTGTTTCTTCTTCACTCAACACTCAGTGACTATGCATGACAGGGCTTATGGGAACATTTAGGATGCCAGGGATTGAACCTAGATTAGCTGTGTTCAAGACAAGTACCCTACCCACTGTACAATTACTCCAGCTGAGCAGGAAGATTCAAGTGGGGATGGTGTTCTAGGAAAATGGAAGTTGAGAGATTTATGGAGTTGGCAAGCACTAGTCCACAGAAGTGACCGAGAAAAGAAAGGGGCAGGAAGAGAAAGTGACACCAACAACTCTGGCAGTAAACCCAGGTGTAAGAACAAGGGGTCAGGGCAGAGGTTTAGGAGGAAGCTAAGATGGCGGCAATCTGGTGTTCTGCCTACAGAGGGTGTCATACAGTCAACTTCACTCCTCAAGGATTTGTACTCCACACAATGAATCCCAGGCTTACCAGCTGAATAATTTTTCCCTAAATCATCTATGGCCATGGGTGACAAAACTGTGGTTCAAATTCATTTTAATCAGAGAACTGACTTGCTTTTTTGTTGCCACCCAGCCCACTGGCTGAATCTCTAGGCCAACCTGACCAGAGTGGAGTACTCTGCCATGCCCTGGTGCATCCTAAGTGCACCCTCAGCACCCAGAGAAGTGGCTTAATTTAAAGCTCCAAACGTCTTCATGCTGCCAACACTGTATGAGAAATCTGGGGTATCTGAGCAGAAAGCAGTTTTCATATCTCCTTCCCTTGCCTCTGATCAGCAGAGTTTAGAAGAAAAGGGTGTAGGAAACACAGGGGAGCACCTTTGGCCACTTGCCATCTGCTGCTTGAGAAAGAAAATAGGAGGAACAAGGGATATATGGAAAGACATAGTTACAAGTCAGGGCTGGGATGGAGTCAGTGCACCGAGTGCCCATTCGGGGCTGGGCTCAGTCACATCAGAGCCTCTCCAAGAAAATCCAAATGCTTTTGACTCCATCCCCTGCAGCTAGTGCTGTCTTGCTTGAGCCCCTCTTCCTCATTGACACCCTACAAAAAGAAGAAAGCAATTTGGCCTCTGCTCTGGCTTCATGGACAGAACAGCAGCCAGCCCTGAGTCACCTAGGCAGGTCTGCCTGCTGAGGGTTGAGTCAGACAACTCAATCAATCTCCAATCCTGAACCAGTCTCTAACCTTGACTCCAGCCTGCATTCACCAATGGTGCAGTGGGACTTTCCTGGGCCTCGTCTTCTCTGCCTGCCTCTCCCTACTCCATACCTCAACTCCCTGCATAGCAGAAAAGGGTCCAGAGTAGGTACTGGAAGGATAAGGACTAAACAGCTCCCACAGGAGTTGTGATGAGGAGTAAAGATAGAAAGTGCACTCTGGAAATATAGATTCATCCCAGATAATTAGAGGAAACACAACTTTGAGGAATCAGTGGGTCAAGCACCTTTCCAGCTCATATAAACATCCACTGAGATCTGCTGTATAAGAGTGCCTGGCATCTTATCATTGGTACAGAGGGAAGGTCACGACCATGCTTGTTGTCTTGGCTTTTCAGTAGCAAAGCTGTCCAGAACCTGGCCCCAGGCTGCCATCCCTGTGTTTCTAGTACAGGAACTCCAAAGAATGCTGTTGCCAGACTTGATGGTAGTGGTGGGTGTAGCCTGAGCGGGGTCTTAGCAGGTTAAACGAAGTTGAGTGGCATTTCCTTCTATATCCATTTTCCTGGTGAGGGTTTCTCATTTTGTTGCTTCGAGTTATTTTCCAGTGCCTTTTATCACACACCCCCAAAAATCTAAGCCACCAAAGTGTCTTGCTTCAAAGTGAAACCACTCCAGTCCAGTTATCTACTGAAGTAGCAGTGACTCAATGAGCTGCTCTCCAGAATTCATTGTTAGTTTGAATCTCGGAAGGACAATGCTGGGCCTAAAGATGGCTGGCTGGAGCTGGAGCAATAAATCAATAGGTAGGCTATTTGCCTTTCATGTAGCTGACTCAGGTTCTGCCCCTGGCATCCCTCGAGCACTGTCAGGAGTAATTCCTGAGCTCAGAACAGGAATAACCCCTGAGCATCCCTGGGTGCAGGCCAAAATTAAAAACGGAAAATGAAAGAAAAAATTACGATGAAATGGCTAGTGTGCTGAGGTAGGTCTGTAGGAGCACGACTCCTGAGTGAGGGAAATGGTCATCTCACCATGAACTTCCCTAGCAAGCAGTTCTTTCCTCTGAGAAGGAAGCTGGGCCCGAAGATATTTAGCAGGGCCACAGAGCTCTCTAAAGAGAGAGGAGCAGCAGATCTGGCCCCCTACAAGGCTACTACTGGCAGTAAACAAAACGTTTAAAAAGCCCTCAGGCCTCTGTAGGGTGAGTCTGACTGGCAGGCAGGTTAGCCCTAGAGCAGAAGAAGCTCATGTGACTGGAGTTTTCCCAAAATTACTTCCATGTGTTTTCCCGAAGGCCTTGAGAAGTGGCCTATGGATAACCTGGAAGTCCCCAGGGAACATCTTTTATGGAACTTTTGGATTGAGCTTGAGAGAACTGAGAGAGTCTGAGAGTTTGGTCTCAGCCACGACTCTCAAGTCTCTTCTAGATTTCTTTCATGTTCTTTCCTTCATATTCCATTTCTTATCTCTCTTCAGTCCATTATACCCTCTCCTTCTCCATATAATAGGAAATAAGAAGGATCCAACCCCTTGGTTGGAACAAACAGCCTTTGATGCCTTGGCATTACTAGCCATTACTTCAGTCTTCTCTCAGGCTAAGCAAGCCATTGAGGAGGTGGTGAAGTGTATTATGAGATAACCTCTAAAGCAATGGGACCTACGTGATTCCTCTGGAGAGAAAAGTTATACATGAGGCAGGCTCAAAAGGGCTCACAGCCTTAAAAACACACTGATTTATATTGACAGCTGAAAACCACATGGGAGGATCTCCTCCAGGCTGTAACTTGGTTCTGTCTAAGTTTGCTTGTTCTACTTCTCTGACTCTGTCTTGCTTTTGTTCTATCTCTCCCTTTCTTCTCTGCCCTTCAGCTTTTCTCTCCTCTCCCTCCTTTTAGCTCTTCTTTCTCCCATTATTCTCTTTCTTCTCTCTCACTTTTCTTTCCTCTCTTTTTCTGCTCCCCTCTTTCTCCTCACTTGCTTCTCTCTTTTTTCTTTCTTCTCTCTCTACACCTCTCTCACCTAATGTTTAAGCTTTGCTAGCAAGGCTGACAATGATTTCATTCATTTGTTCTCCATGGGTTTCCTTTGCTTGTTTGAATGATACTGACTGTTCTTCCCAAAGGAAGATAAAACTACCCTAGCAATTTTGTAATCAGTCTTGGTTAGTGGAAGGTTTTAGTAGGAAACCCCAGGGATCTACCTTGTTGCAGTTGAATAATATTGTCACTCCAGAGGCTTGGCTTGCTTCTAGCCGCATAAGCTGGCCTTAGTGCTAGTGAGGTGCATAAGACAGGTTGATTCCAACTATACACCCTCTCTGCAGTCACCACACAAAGAAGAAAATCAAGAATGATCCAGACACCACCAACCATTCTCTATAGCTTTCCATTCTTGTTGGGAACCACTAATCTCTCAAAGGAAGTTCTGAAAGAACATTTCATTCAAACACCTGTATCTTCAAAGATTCAAGAAGGAAAATTCTCCTGGCTAAAATTTCACCTTGGAAAAGACAGATGAGATCCAGTAGGTTTCCAACATAATGGACAGAGGGAGGGAACTGGACCCCTCATCTTTACCTTTATGTATTCTTTGCCCTTTTCGCCCCAATATTGTCCACAGTCTCATTTTTCTTAGCAGCCCGCCTCCATAGATCCAGTGACACAGAACCAAAATGGAAACTCTGCTTAAGAATTATTTCCAATTGCTATGTTTCCTTAATATTTTTTTAAATATGGAACCATTGGCACCCATTCCCATTTCTGTATATCCCAGTTGACTAGTGCTTTCCAGTTCCCTTAGCAACTTAGTTCTACTTTCAACTTTATAAAACTTAAAGTACATTTTATTTTGGTCTCCTTAAAATACCTTTACCAGAAATCTCTGCAAGCTCAAAGGCTAACTCTTTCACCTCAGTAAGAGCCCCACTTTAGTTCTAGATATGTGCATTTTTCTTGTTTTGAGAGAGAAGTTTCTCCTGTTCAGCCAGGTGTTGTCCAACTGTCTAGACACCCCTGATACTTGTCATTCCCACATTTCTCTCTTGAGTCCAGCCAGCCTGAGTCTGCCTCACCCAGCCTACATTGACTATGGTCTCACCCACCAGCAGGGCCCTATCTCTTCTGCCAGACTGTGACAGGCTCTCAGCCAAACTTCCAGACTAAACTGAGATGAGATTAAAGATATCAACGGCAGAGAAACAGAAGTTGTGAGGAGGGCAGGGAGGAATTTCCACCTGCACACAGACCTTCTTTTGGTCTGCAATGGACTTTATATCAAATACAGTCCTGTGTTCTAGGCAAGAGAAAAACAAGGATTTTACAGCTAGTAAGAGACTCGACCTCTCCCCTTCAACCGTGGCTTTTGACTCACAATTCAGAAAAATATGGAGTTTCAGAACAACCCGGCTATTCTAGTTACTCTGTGCCTCTGTGACGCACCATGTCCAAGGTGCATTTCTGATTTCTTTCTTTTTCTTTATTTAAACACCGTGATTACATATATGATTGTAGTTGGGTTTCAGTCATAAAACGAACACCCCCCTTCACCATGGCAACCTTTCCACCACCAATTCCCCCGACATTTCTGGTTTCTTCCCTCCAAAGTGCTCTCTGAAAATTAGTCTATTTAATTTCCAGAGACTCTCTTGGAAAAGTGTGGCTGGGTATTTCAGCCTACCTACCCCACTCCCTAAGTAAGTGTCCAATAACTCTCATCCCCTGGCTGTGCTACAAAAGGGGAAAATGGAAACTAAAGAAAATATCCTTTTTAAAATGTAACTAAGAGCTATCTTCCAGTCATCTTTTCAATTTCCTGGAAAATATTGCCATGTTAACAATTGGGAAATGTCTACTGATGTTTTTTACTTCCACTGTCTTAAGAAAAATAAAAACCTTCTCTGAGGAGAAGCCTCTCTCTACTTGCCTTTGGCCTTCCCTGAGTTCCATTTCTCAGGGTCCTAAATATGTCTATACAACAGTGTGATGAGAAGGCACAGGAAATCTAGTTCGAGAACAAAGACTTCATCACCAAGGTCCCACTTCGAATTGCACTCAAAGCCTAATTCAGATAGCTACATAGAGAACATCTCTCCTTAGCTCCCCCTTGTCACTCCTACCATCATTGCCACTCATACCAAACCAAGGTAATCTGGATAAGTATATTGAAAAGAGGCAATTTGCTTTCCGTTCTATTTGCCCTTAGATCGTTAGCTGGAACACTAACCAGGACTCTGAAATTCTCCAGCTTTGTCTCACAGATGGAGTAATGACCTCATTTCATTTATACCAATTGCATGAGCAAATTAAGTTAATTGTCCCAATATCTTCAAACTCTCAAAAATTACCGGATCATTAGAAAACAAAGATGAAAAAATGGACTGTTTCGAACTTTACCCCAGGATTTCCATTAGTGGAAATGGTAGCTCTTAAAAAACTCAACCAAAATGTTGAGAGTAAGTAGCTCAGCTGTTCTGTGACTCCTGGTAGAAGAGGGTGCAGGAAGGATTTCTCGGCTGGAGAGTGTCAGTCTTCTGGAAGTCTGTTCATTTCCTTCTTTCACAGATCAACTACTAATTAACTTAGGGAACTGAAGGTCCAATGGTTAGTGGGATAAATACTCAAATAACTGACTAATGCTGAATTTAGGGCCGGAAATAATCTAGTGAGTAGAGCACAAGGCTTGAAAACATCCAACCCAAGTTGAATCTTCGGCATACCAAATGGTTTCCCAAGCCCCACCATGACTGATACCTGAGCACAGAGCCAGGAGTAAGCCCTGACCACTGCGAAGTCTGCACCTCTCCCTCACAAAATAGCAGAAGCTGTAATAACTTTCTCACAATGTGGGGCTAGGTGGTGGGGCAGGAGGGAGGCTCACCAGCATGTTTTTCCTGCACTCGAGCACAAATACCTGTGAGTGTGGCCAAGATGGACCCTGGCTGTCTCCATCTCCACAATGTATGTACCAGAGGGTCCTGACTGCAACCGGGCAAGGAAACCAAAGTGGAGACTGTCACCAAGGGTCATCTAAGAAACATCCTTTGGAGGTTGGAGTATCCTAGCACTGCATAGTTTGAGGCAAAGCTTGTGTCTTTAGATTGGTTGACAGACAGGACAACTTTTCTGATTAGTGTCTGGGTTTATTGTGAGTAGCTAGCTACTGTTGATACCCTGAGTCTCACAAATACTTTTCCCCACACACTGACAGGCAAGTGCGAGAAGTTAACAGTCTCCAGCAAGTCCAAATTGCCCTCTAAATGCTCCCAATTAAGTTTTAAGAGAAAATTAATGAGTGAGTCTCCAGATCCTCATGAAAAAAGACTAGAAACGTCCCTATCAACTGGACTGGGGAACCCGACACAGGAATTCCAGAAAGCCCCATCTGCTCTTTCTTTTGCTCTTCTAGGTTTTAGTGTCCTCAGAGTCTCCCTTATAAAAGAGCATTGAGGTGATTATCATTCAATATATTAAATACCATGGGCACTCAGCAATGTGATCCACCTGGGTTCAATTCCCAAAGCCCTGTATGATCTTTCAAGCCCACCTAGGGCGATCCGTGAGCAAAACCAGAAATGAGTCCCGAGCACAGCCAGGTGTGAAAAATAATTTTAATTTTTAAATTTAAGTTTTTAATCAAAAGTTTTAAATATTGTATATCATTCAAATGACAGGCTATCATCAACATAATTACAATAGTTCTAAGGCTCCATTTGAAGAAACATTTAAATAAATTAGATCTTAAATAAGATCTACAAAAGCTAAAATGGAGCAAGAAAAAAGACACTTAATATATTTTTAAATCCCATATAAAATGTCAGTAATAGCAGGGTACTTTTCTTTTGAATCGGTATAAAATTTTTGAATACTTCTGAAATAAATAGGTTTAATTTTCTTGGAGATTGGAAGTTCACTTCACTAGGCAGATGATGCCCATGGGCTCTCTGATGGTATCCATTTTGTCCTGCTCTAGATGAGACAGATCCAGAGTACTGCCAGTACTGGACCCTGTTTTTTAGGAGTCCACTTGGCAGTTTCTAGTCAGGCAATGGGGCCAGGTTGCTGGGGACAGCTCTCCTGCACTTTAGGTGTTGTGGATTCAGCTGGGTCACCCAATTCCTAGAGACACAGAGCTCCTGATGTACAAACACACAGGGCATGAACATTTGACCATGAACGTTGTGTGTATAGGTGTGTGTGTGTGTGTGTGTGTGTGTGTGTATCAGCTTTCCGGCTAAATGTCCACTTACCCCTTAGGCACATGGGTTAGCCAAGTGCCAGCATTCCTCATGAAACTAAAACTGGAATCTGGAATGTTCTCTGTGCCTGAATGTAGAGGAATCCCTTGCCTTGTCTTCCCATTGCCTCCCCCATTTTCTCTCCACCATTCCCCCCAAAAAAGACATCCTATTGCTTGGCTATGGGGATAAAAAGGAAGTTACTGAGAAACCTATTACCAAAGAAGTATTTCTAGTCTGCAAGCAAATGTTGAGTGGTGCACATTTCCATTCTTTGGGAATCCCACAAGTCGTTTTATTTCTTCTATCTTAATAACAGAAACACAAGAGCAACTCACCTGAAAGTGGAGGGTAAAAGCAAAGTCATGGGCTAGAGAGTTGAGAGTTTTAGAAAGAGTCTCAGAAGAATCAGCCAGGGCTGTGCTCTCTGGGCCACAGCCATCATTCTGGAGAGAGGCTCCAGAACTGCAGAGAAGGTCACTTGTACCTAACTCCCTTGCCTACCTTTCCTCGAGTGAGCCCAGAAGGCAGACCCAGCAGGACAGCTTCTCGGGGTATTAATGTCATATCTTGAATTGCCTGGGAGGCTTTTACATTTATTAACGGCTCCACACTCGTGATCCCATGTAGCCCAATGTTCCTCACTCTAAGTTTGGGTCTGTTTGCCAACTACCTCCTATGATGGGAAAGGTAGGGGTGGAGGTTGAAGTTCACCTCTTCCCACCCTCCTGGGTGATAACAAAAACTCAGTCTTCTCAACTCTCTCAATTCTGCCTTTCGGCTCTTTGGCTGAAACGTGTGTAGACTGGGACATACTGGGCAAAAGTGAGCTCACTTTCCTTCAGCCGCGATGCCTAAGGGGAAGCTTTGGTCCATGAGCTGTGAGCCTTCAAAGGCTCGCTCGGGCTGATTTCAGACAAAAGGCCAAACTCCATCCAAGCCCAGTGAGTGTCAGTCACTTAATTCGGGGTCAGAGCCGGTCACCAGGAAGGGCATGCTTTCTGCATCCCTGCCGGATGGGCTCCCTAGCTCTGCAGCAAGAACCACACTCAAGGCGACGACCCCAAACCTGGAAGGCCGCCTTTTGCATTTCTTTCACTTGTGCCTTTTGCCCTCTCTGGCCACTGTGTTGCTCCTGTGTTAGCCAAGACCTAGAAAACCGGGGCCTCTTCGTTGGAGACTCATTACAGCTTATCTCTGTCTGCCTTTCTTTAAAGCCAGCTGAACATACCCAATGCTCTCCCTTTATGGTAAGACCGAGCTCCAGACCACGCTCTCAGCTTCTGTGACTTCCTCTAACGTGCCCCTCACTCTGACCCACCCACCCCCCGAGTTTCTCTCTCTCGGGGACCCAGCCTCACTCCGGATGCATGTGGCCACATGTCTGTCATGCGCCTTGCCTGTCCGCTCACCCGTGTGAGCTGTGAAGTGCTATTTGCGTGGTGGTGTTCTCTGACCTCCCTGAGCTCTTCTTCAGGGTGTAATTCACTGTGATCTTCGTCTATTGAGTGACCAGGAGAGAGCTGGACCCAGCGGCCACTTCCTGTTAAATATCCTGAGGACTCCCTGGGCTGATGGCTCTCGCCTTAATCTGGCCTGGGATGTCTTTACCCAGGTCCTGTGAGGATCATGGAAGGACCTCCGGGAGAACAGAGAGAAAGCTGATCTAGGCAGGAGGTGGAAAGGTAGAAACTAGGAGAATTTCCCACTCATTGTGAAGTCTCAGTAACTACTAGGCCCTTCTGTGCTCTGATTTAAACACCGGGGCAAAAGGTTTAAGCTGGTGTTACACGGTGTATGGTTGAATATCCAGCCCCCTCCTCCAAAGGTTAACTATGGATTTCTCCAGATCCCTAAAGTATATTCAAATCAGGTTCTTCCCAGTGCAGTGAAGCAGGCTGCAAGCAGACAAAACACCTCCATTGATTGCATTTCTCCTGATGCAAATTAGGTCTATGATTCAATTTGGATTTGCCCACTCGGGATGACCTAAAAGTCTCCTTGGAACAGCCACCTCCAGATGGGCGTGTCACACTTTTCAGACTGGGATGAGGACCAGTGAGCCCCTCAAGTCAGCAGGCCTTGGGAACCAGAGCTGGCTGGGTGGTAGGAAACCCACAGGGCAAGGCCGAGCCCTGAAGAGACCCCTGTTAGCAGGACCTTTGGTTTATTAGCCTAAGGTGTTGGATGCAAATGGAAATGTGTTTGTCATAGTAGATGAGGAAAAGGGTATGAAGGCCTTTGAGGAGGAACTGGAGCTCAAAATGGAAGTAAGGCTGCTGTCTGACTCCTGTTTTTGAAAGATTCCTATCCCGATGTCCCTGTGGCTCCACTTCTCCAGCTTCTGACACTGGTAGCTGAAGTTGCCACTTGAGCTTGTTCTTCATTTTTTTTCTCCTTTTTTCTGAACATGGTGGAACTGACAGCTGAGTTATAAAACCCCGGCCTCTTCTGTGAAATCCTGGGGGAATACACAGCCTCCTTTTAAGAAGAGAGAAATAGAATTTCAAGTAGCTATACAGGTTACAGAAAGACCGAGATTAAGGGCATCAAAGATTTTAAAAGACATAGGCGAGGTGGGCCCCTCCTTTCCGTTTGGCCACAGAGCAGGCCCAGACCCTCAAACCTTCTCCTTCCCAAGGTGACCTCACTACCCGCAGCAGTACTTCTGTCAGGGCAGAGCATAGATTTGCTCCCAGTGGGGCAGCTCTGTTTGCTCTGCCTCCCCCATGGATTCCAAACTGGAATGAGAAAGGGCCTCAGGAGCCACCAACACTTCCTTGGTGACAGTGACAGTTGTAGGCTAAAATTCCCTCCGGAACTTTAATGAGAGGCATTTGGGATGTACAACCAAGACATGGATTTTGTCAAGGTGCTGAACTAGAAGTGATTCAAAATGAAGAGGTGTGGATTGGAGGGATAGTATGATGGGTAAGGTGTTTGCCTTGCCTGCAGCTAACCCAGGTTCAATCCCTGGCACCTTGTGTGATCTCCTGAACCCAACCAGAACTGAGCCAGGAAAAATCTCTGAGGCACTGACATAACCCCCAAAGCAAAAAGAATAAAAAGAATAAAGAAGTGAAGTGATTCCAGAAGTGGGGAGGGCCACAGAGGACCCCCTCTTACCTTGAGGGGTAAAAGGCAACAGGAGCTGTAACAGGAAGTCCGAAGGTCCATTCTCTCCTGGTACAGGCAGGGCTGGGTGAGTTGCACTAGCTCTGGGGAACAGGCAAGTGGCTCTCCTGGGTCCCCTCCTCCCTGCTGGTATGGGACAGAGGGGGGTTCAGGCAGGGGGAGGCCAGAGGCATGCACTCCAGTTCCAAGGCTCCTCTGATTATAGCAGGAGACCTACAAAACCATAGCACCAGCTTCAGAGCTCTCGAGGCAGTCAAGGATGCAAGCCCAACATTCTCTCAGCACCAAGCAGCACCCGTCCTGGCCTTCCTGCAGCCTAGCATGGCATCGACAGGGCCAGGGTGCATTGGGAAATCAAACAGGACAAGAGAGGAGCTCCAGGACAGTAGAACCCTCAGCAGGCAGCCCCCAAGTTTTATAAGCTCTCCCTCATTCTAGGACTCCCCAAAGCCACTCCCCCAGCAACTGGATTGGGGTTTATGCCTCTCCCAGCACCCCCTTATGAAGAACCAGAGCCCTTCGAGAACCAGCACTAGTTCTAGTAGAGAAAGGAAATCGGGAGGAACAGAGGAACCCGGTCCCAGGCTCAGGGAGAGACGGGAAGGCCCAGTGGCCCTCCTGAAAGCGGGTGTCAGGCTCCCCACTGCTGGCCCCGGGTGGGAGGACAGTTGCCAGGGAAAACCTAGTGCAGCCAACCCGCTCTGGACCTCCTCTCCCCAAGAGCTGTGTTGCTCAGAGCAAGGTTCACCCCGTCTTGCTCCTCCCCTCCCTGTGGCTGTGTTAACTACCGACTCCTGTTGCCGATGGATTCCAGAACGCAGAGGAGAACTCCCGCATCTCCATCACCTTCTTCCGCCTCTTTCGGGTCATGCGCCTGGTCAAGCTGCTGAGTCGAGGGGAAGGCATCCGGACCCTGCTGTGGACCTTCATCAAGTCGTTCCAGGTAGCCACCCCCCCCAATACGCACTGCTGAGGCATAGAGGCCTGATGATCGGGCAACAGGTGGCTACCCACCCCATGTCACCCACCTGGGCTCAGGCTCCAAATTTCCCTCACAGACATCACCTCAGTGCCTTGCTCTCCTCACGTCTGACATGAGATGATCAGCCTAGTCTTGTGCCCTTTCAAAACTTCCTGTGATTTCATATTCCCCGACTCAGGCACAAGAAGACTTAAGAGCTAAGACACATGGTTCTCTTATATTTTTCCCCTTCTCCTGTTATTTATTTATTTATTTATTTATTTATTTATTTATTTATTTTTGCAAGAATGAACTGGACAGGGGCCGGAGTGGAACGGTGGGGCATTTGCCTTGCACACGCTGATCTAGAACAAACCAGGGTTCTATCCCCCCTAACCCCTGGCATCCCATATGGTCTCCCAAGCCAGGAGCGATTTCTGAGCGTCATATGATGTGGCCCAAAAAAATCAAGAAAAAAAAAATGAACTGTACAGAAAGGTTTGTGGTGGACCAAATTTGAAAAGCCTAGTTGGATGCTCTGTGCTGTCTGCATTCCAGCAGGTGGCTTAACCCTATATTCTAGAAGGCATTTTAGCCGCTTGCATCTGTACCTGCTTATGGGCTCGGCTAACTTTTCCAAGGGCTATTAGTAGGGTCTGTGGCTGTAACTTCTATTCCCTGCAGAAAGCCCTCTATGGATGCATTTAACAAATCCCAAAAGAGGGCCAGAGCTATCACTACAACCGGTAGGGTGCTTGCCTCACATACAGCCAATCGACTCTCGTTCAACACCCAGCACTCATAGAATACCTACAGAGCCACTAGAAGCGATCCCTGAGTGAAAATCTGGGAGTAAGCCCTGGGCATCCCCAGGTATAGTCTCCCCTCTAAAAAGAAAAAAAAAAAAAGGAAAGCAAACATACTTACTTGTAAATAGTCTTTTCTCAGCCATTATTTCCCATCAGTAAAAAGAGCATCTACCAGTGTCCCATATGGTCCCCCGTGCCTGCCAGGAGCTATTTCTGAGCAGACAGCCAGGAGTAACCCCTGAGCAACGCCAGGTGTGGCCCAAAAACCAAAAAAAAAAAAAAGAGAGAGCATCTACACCTGTCCTTGCTATTCTGAGGAGACTGTGTACTTTGGTAGTTCCAGGGAACCAAGTTTTATTTGGTCCTATGCTGTCCTCAGAGATGGGGCTTGGGTCCTGTGATTTCAGGCTTGTCGAGTGTGGAAAACTGTCCCTTTCAAGGGTCCACACCAGCTCTGGAGGAGTCCTCTGAGACCCCAGCCCTGGTCCATCCAGTTCCAGGCCTGGGGCAGGGAATGGGAACTCTGATCCCAATGAAGGTCAGAGAAGCTGAGGCAAAAAACATTAGGTAGGTGCTCTGCCGTCAGGCTTTTGCCTGGGACTCATCTACCAAAACCTTTGACTGGACCAGCAAGCCAGGGCCTCAGCCAGGCTGTTCGTCTCCTTCTTGG